>NW_025109528.1:548013-615290 GCF_011392965.1 Frieseomelitta varia
TAGTATAAAATACTAAATACTAAAGAAAATAATACAAACTATTAAATACTAAATACTGAAATACTAAAACAATAATGAAAACACTAAAATATAAAATAATAAAAATATTAAAATATTAAACAGTGCTAAAAACTAAAGTCTAAATAGTAAATACAAAAATAATATAAAATACTAAATACAAAATACAAAAATAGCATAAAATACTAAATACTAAAGAAAACAATACAAACTGTTAAATACTAAATACTAAAATACTAAAACAATAATGAAAACACTAAAATATAAAATAAACTTTGAAATAAAAAAATTGCTTCCATCTGCTGCACACGTCTTTCTTCCTCAGAACGTTACCAGAAACTGATTTTTTTTTTTCGTCTTTAGTCGTCGTCACTTAGGCAATTTGGCGAACACATGGCACAGTGCGATCACTAACGCAAGCAACTCCCAACACAGGTCAAAACTGTGACTAACGCAACTAACGTCACGTCAATAGATATTTTTGATAGAAAGATCTTACCTTCTTCGGGGAGTACTACCTCGATGGATTGTATTCAATCAGAATAGAAATAATGGATAGCCCAGACGGCGCGAACAATGCTGCAAAAACCGTGAAATGTAATAAAGTTGTCTCGCGATCGTTCATCCTTGAAGGGATGATGTGTACGTCCGAGTTAAGATCTCGGGAGGGACGAGTTACGAGCGTTAATATTTCACGCGAGGAATGGACAGAGTTTGAAAATCCGCCGTTCCCCAGGAGAGCGATTTATCGCTGTTTCTCAGGACAAAAAAAAAAAAAAAATGGGGGAGGAAGAGCCGAGGATTCCCATCGATTATTCGCTGTTTCATTATTTTAGCACGTCCAGCGGGATTTTTATCGCGCGACTTCTCACGCGAGTTTCCTCTCTTCGAGAAGATTTCTCAAGGATTAACGCGCCTGCCCGGAAGTTTCATTATCACTGGAGAAATTTATCGAAGCGAGGCGGCCGATGGGCGAAGATCTCCGCGGGCTCGTCGCTCCTCACTTTAGCGAAGTCGAGCTCTCGACTTTGTTAATTTCAAGTTTCGCCGTTTTGCCGAGTGTTCCGTGCCTTTGTCGAAAAGAAAACGAATGCTTGGCACGTGACGAAGGCTGGAAAAATCACCTCGCACCTTTAGACTCTTTTAATTAGTCACACCTCGCGCGATCTCGTTGCGAACAGACCGAAAAAAACAGCAGGCTGACTCAAGTTCACCGCAGGTATTAAATTGGCCCGATCGTTCGGCAAATTTTCAGTCTTTTTGCAACTATCGATCGGCCATCGAGTTGGAAATTCTCGTGTCATTCTCTGAATATTGTAGAGCGGACACGATTTACGAGAGTGCTCAGTGATACTTAATTGGTTTATTGGAGAAGTGCACAGGTAAATAAATAGGCAAATTTTGCGTTATTGCACAATTTTACGAGACTACATTTAGTGGTTCTAGTAATTGAAACCATAAGCCATCTGTCAAACATTTTACATTGTCAAGTCCATGAAGCAGTAGGAGAAATTGCTCGAGTATCTTATGAGATACTCCGAGATATATCGAGTAATTTATGTTTTCGTAACAAATAATGAAACAAATTATGATTTACGTCCATTGGAACCTGAGAAAAAAAATATCGAAGATTGGCTAAACTTGATAAAAATGATTTGTTTCTGCATGAATGTATACTTATTAATATTTTTGTACAAGGGCATTCAATTTAAGATAATTACTTCACTGGAATTGTACAGTAGGAATCGACACAAGTTCCTTTCGTTTTCAGAAAAAAATTTTATTCGAACTTGTATATATTCATATATAAAAAAAAATAGAATAACAAAGTATAAAAAAAAAATAGAAACATTTTTGACAACTGACAGCGTTCTCATGGAGCGGATATTTCTCGAATCTGTACAACAAAAGATTCCATAATGTTAAAATTAAGTTTAATTAAAAATCCATTTTTACATTCACTATTCATTGAACAGTATTTCCTGCGAATATCGACGAACAAATTCATCAAATTTTTATCTTCACATTTTACAAGCTCTGTCCGATTTGAAACTGTTGTTTTTTTCTTAAAAAACGTTTAGTCATCTGTCCTCATGTTTCGAAAAAGTTCTACGAGTTCCATTTTTCAAACGATTGGAACCAGTTTCAAAAAGTCGATTCCTCAACATTTCTCGATCTCTCTGCACTGTGGACGTTCGAGCGTAGTACCAACAACACGAGTCTCAATTGTCTCAAGTATCTCCGGGGGTATCTTGCGAGATGTTACACGCATGCACGCATGTTTCAGGAGATGTTGCATTCGTCCGAAACTTGCGTTACTTCGAACGAAATCGGTGCCAGAAATTGCGAACCGACAGAAAACCCATCGTTGATCGTCGCGGAGTCGCGCGGTCACGTGTTTGCTTGAATCGTAAGCATCTAGGAATCGCGACCAGGGCATCGACTGCGGTCAGCCTTGGCGCACTTCCGCCCGACACCCTCCGGCCTCTGACGGACGTCTGACTCGTTGTTGGCCGATTCTGTACGCGTGCACAGGCACGATTGCACCTGGCACGGTGCAAACACGCGGCGATAAAGCTCTTGTTTGCGAAACGATGCGAGGTGCTTGACACGCGAGCTATGCCGGTTCTCGATCACGGCGATACCACCTCTCTGTATACCACCTTTCGTATTTACTGTGCGCCGCGACTTTTTTTTTTTTTTCTTTTTTTTCTTTCGCTTCACACCGCAACAAATTGGCATTCGACTAACTTTCTCGAATACGCGGTGATCGCTGTCGCGGCGCGAAACAGTCTCCTCACGTAGACGCGCCAAAATTTGAAGTTAAGTTTAGTTTACACTCGAGTTATGTTTAGTCTTGTCTCAAGTTAAGTTTCTACCTAAAGTTAAGTTAATTAAGAACAAATGCCAAGTTTCTAGTTAAGAACGTAATACGTAGGGTCACTGGAAACTAAAAGTAACTTTTACGAACACATGTTTTCTTTTAGTTTCTTAATTATATTATTTTATGGAAATGTAATCAATGGATTTTTTTCAATTCAATCGTGAATTTTTTTTTATTTGTGAAAGACAACATCAAAAGCTCCGTTTTTCAGTGGCCAGCCTGTACATAGGAACATAATGGATTGCAAAGTTTTTAAGTCTGTTAATTAAGAACATAATAGATAGACCATAATTGGACGCAGAAGTTTAAGTCTGTTGGTTAAGAACAGATGCAAGCTTTTATTGAGTGACTAAAATCTTGGCCAGTAGTGTACAGCGAGTCAGACGTTGGCCGACTATAGTCATCGTTGACCGTTGAGCGTTAGTCGTTGGATAAATATAGTTCACCGATACTATAATCTAGAACAGTGAACGTCAGACATTGGGTGACTATAGTCATCGGTAGTACCCAACAACCGTCAGACACTGGGTGATTATAGTCATCGTTAGTAGCACAAAAGCTATAAGACACCGCCATTAGGGATTGCGAATGACACTAGACCATTTCGCGCACATCGACGTTGGTATCGAAAAATCGACTCGCGTTCTCTTTCAAAAGTCAACAGATTCGAGACGATGGGACCGACACATTTCGCTATTCGTTTGGTTGGTGTTACTTGTAATATTCTTGTAATTTAGCCGGTTGTTGGACACTTTAGTGGACGCGTACAAAGTCTAATAAATACACTTGGTTTTTATAAAAAATATAAAAGAAATACACGTTCGGCCCCGTCTCGTTTTATATAACATAAAAAAAAATGTCCCATCGTTTTCGAAACTGAAGACATCCATATTGTAAATAAATATTGCATTAATCCAATATTGCAAATATATATACTCATAGCTAATAATTTTGCACAACTATTGCAAATATATAGCCGTTTCACGATGATGGTCTATTAATAGCATCGTGGAGTTGCAGCCACGAAACTGTCGATTCCCCTGGTCCGCCATGTAGCGCCAGAGAGAAAGAGAGTCTAATTTATCGTACCCTCAAGTATTATCCCTCATTACACTGTCCTACGGTGCACGCTCAAGTGCCCTCAAGTATTTATGAGTCACTCTCGCCAAGTGCCACCGATGTGACAGAAAACTCCGAACGTTGAAAATTTCATCTCTCGGCGCACCACGCCTTTATTCGACGTACGTGCCGATCGATTTGAACCTCGACTTTTGGCGAAAGTCGACTCGATGAACGGCTAATAAGAGAACACCCTGAAATGTTGATCGATTTTGATGGAATTTGGCGTAAATGTAGTTTTCAAACATTTTTTTTATTTTTTTTTATTTTACTGGCAATCGCCGACGTTGAAGGGATGAAAACTACCCCATATTTGCCAAATATTTCTAAAATTATTAAAAATATAGTTTCTGGGTAAATTGATGAAATTAACATTATTAATAATAATGTTAATAATATTCGTATTAATAATAAAATATATAAATAATATATATAAATAAAATATATAAATAATATATTAATTAATAAATATTTATTATTAAACGACGATAAATATTTATTATTAATGTATAACATATAAATAATAACATATTAATCAATAAATATTTATTATTAAACGACGATAAATATTTATTATTAATGTATAACATATAAATAATAACATATTAATTAATAAATATTTATTAACGACGAATCTAATGCCGCAGGAAGCCATTTGTTTAAACAACATGTTTAAAAAGTCATATTTGCTACAAGTTCCTCTAAATATGAATATTTGTAAAACTAAAATATTTGTATGTCCAGCCACAAATTATTAAATTGGAAATCTCGATTTTTGCATTGCAGAGAAGAGAATTCCGGATTTTTTTGTTTCGAGACGGAAGACTTCATTTCTCCAGCGTTAATTATCGGAATTAAGTTTCAATCACTGCCTACAGCGAGTCTCGTTTCCCCATTTGGCTCGGTTGCTCCACGCGGCAAGCAACCGCGTTATTCAATCAATCCGCGTAACCTTTGAGGTAGAACAATGGCGCGTTGAATGGCATCATGCGACGTTCTTGTCGCCGGTGAATCAAAGCGAATCGCGTTCTGAAATAAGCTGACCGTAGCCTCGGTTGCAACAACCTTTCATTTTGTTTCTCTTCTTCCTTTCGAAAAAAAGTCGAAAAATATTTTCCTTCAACTCGCTAATACGTCTTTTCCCGATTAGTCATCCCTGTTTCTCCATTCTGTCTTAATAATTATTTAGGGAAAGGAAATATGATGTGAATAATGGATGCAAGTTAGATCAATAGTGAGGTTAATAGCAGAATATCCAACTAAGGCGGTTGGAGGAGTCAGAGTTAGGCAAAATGTAATTTGATTAATGATTAATGTTGCAACGTTATTGTCGAATAATCGGTAAACAATAATCGGTGATTAATGAATGAAGGGAAGTAATCGAAATTATTATGATCAATGTTGTTATGATTAATTAAACAGTCGTTATCGCTATTGACTATAGTTTAATTTTATTGACAACGCTGTGCGTATTTTGTGTATTGTGTTGCATATATTCAAAAAATTTTCCATCGACTATAGTTGAAATCTTATTGTCGAATAATAGGTAAACACTGATTAATGAATGATGAATGAAGGGTAATCGAAATTATTATGATCAATGTTGTTATGATTAATTAAACAATCGTTATCGCTATTGACTATAGTTTAATTTTATCGACAACGCTGTGCGTATTTTGTGTATTGTGTTGCGTATATTCAGAAAATTTTCCATGATTCGTCGTTATTATTGGCATTATTTTTCTCAAGACTTGTTAAAGGGTGAACGATGGAAAATTTTCTTCAGAAATAGAATTGTAAACTTCGACAAATTACTATGAATTCAACGATACAGACACTATTATGCAGCAAAGAATAGAGAAATAGATATCATCTCTAGCGTCAGCCTGTTATTGGATGTGCTATTCAAACTGCAAGCGATTAATAGTGATAACAACGCATTATAGTAATATAAATTAATAAAATATAAATTAGTCACTCGATCATTTAAAAATTACGTTGACTTGACGAGTACAAATTGCAGAGATCAGCGATTAAATTGATCAGTGATTACGATTACTATGATCATTGATATTTAGTAATTGGTTGCTACCCCAATTCTGCCAAAAGCTTTTAGTTGTCCAAGCCAGATACAGGAATTTGGGAACCGCGGAATAATAGATACTGCTAATAGTAGCATTGCCCGCGTAAATTCTGCTCCTAAATTGAATTTAACTGAAATTCTAGATAAATTATCAATGATCTATTTCATGAAATATCGCGACATACGAGCACGAACGTGAGATAATTCAGACTAGAGTTATTACTATCTGGCTCATCGATATAAATCATTTTCATCGCTCTTGCCATGGATAATAATAAAATGAACTTTTTTTTTTTAAATTTGTGTTCATTTGAATGGTGGACATTCCGAGACGAGAAATATCCAAGATTGGCAAAACTTGAGAATTATTATTCGAAAGACTATACCTGAGAGAAGCCTACTACTAAAGGATGTAGACTTGCCAGTATTTTTCTACAAAGATAAAACCATCTAATTTAAAATAATTACTTCATTGTTTTGTTATTCGTCGCTAAAACATAAATTCACATATGAGTAGGAATAATAGAACTGTCTCATTACCCGGATATTACACAACAGCTTTAATTGGGGAAAATAGAAGATGTGATTTGGAAATTTCGAACACCTGGCAAAGAAATGCAAAGAGATAGAGAAGAATGTCAGATTGGAAGAGTGGAAATAAAGAAATTTAGCTTGAGAGGCTAAAGAAGAAATAACGAGGCCAAAGAGAAAGCAGCGAAGCCACAGATATGACAGGATCAAGATGGGACAGGATTCATAGAATAGGATAGACGGAACAAGACAAAATGAATAGGACTGAATGGAACGGAATTAGAACAATGAAATAATAAATAGAATAGAGGTAGGAATTGAGAGAATGGTCGAACTGAATGAGTCGTATCAAAATAGGATATTGTAAAACGTGAACCAAATCCAATTCTTGGCCGTCGTAATTGTCATAATTGATAATTACTTGAAACTTAGTGTCTTCTCTGTTCTTGGAACGATAGAAATATGAGGTTGTAAGACAGCTTTAAGCAATCAACAATTACATTGTTCGTCAGTCCCTTTGACCTTAAAATTCGTTGCTCTCAGCGCACGTAAAGATAAATAATATACATTCGAGTTCTCGAATCCAAGTTGAAGCAGTGCAACGACGCTGCACGTTCTTCATATACCTCGACACTTCACACACCCTTCGTTCGATACAGTAACTACTTGAAAACTAATTTAATCATTATTCGACTGACTCTCACTTCGTTCATTCGAACCGAATAGAAGGAATAGAAACCTTGGTTCGAATAAAAGGCACAAAGCTCGCGCCAGTCGTAGGAATTCGTGAAAAATTCTAAAAACAGCAGCGTCGGTCAGAGGTGAGAATTAAAAACTCTCTCGAGAGAATTAATTCATCGAGACTCTCCTCATGAATTTCAATCACTGACATTGCGTGTGTTTTACAGTACGGCGTGTTATGTGATTGTTCAGAGACCGTGCATATCGCTGGCACTATAACCACAGAGTGTTATAAAAGTTTCCGGCGACGTATGTAAATGCGGGCGCGCAAACTCGATTGTCTCCACGTACGGCGCAGTCCTCTGGCATCGTCGGCCGTCTTCAACGTTTCCTAGAAGCGGCCAGTAAATTGCATCGTCCTCCTTTCGATTAACGTTGAGAACTCGATTTATACGCTCGCTTAACCCAGCCCCCGTTCTTCCGGATTCTAGCTCGCGCGCCGCTAAACGCGCCCGGTAATTTATGCCAGCGTTTACAATCGTTCTCGCGCCCGTTTCTCGATGCGAGTCGTTGGTCCGTGTCAAGAATTTGGAAAACCAAAAGCGTACAATTTGCACTCTCGTAATTGCCTGTAAACGCTTTCATTTACATATTTCGTAACCTAACCTAAATCGCTACTCTCGCTCTACGTACTTTGTAACTTAACCTAAACTTTCAAAGTTCTACCCGTATTTTAGTAGTTTAGTAGGCTTAACTTGCAATCTATATTTGTGAAACATTTTCTGATCCATTTCAAGAATTAGGAAAATCAAAAGTGTACAATTTGCACTCTTGTAATTGCCTATAAACGTTTTCATTTACATATTTTGTAAAGTAACCTAAATTTCTGTTCTCGCTCTACGTAATTTGTAACCTAACTTAAACTTTCAAAGTTCTACCCGTATTTTAGTAGTTTAGTAGGCTTAACTTGCAATCTACATTTGTGAAACATTTTCTGATCCATTTCAAGAATTAGGAAAATCAAAAGTGTACAATTTGCACTCTTGTAATTCCCTATAAACGTTTTCATTTACATATTTTGTAAAGTAACCTAAATTTCTGCTCTCGCTCTACGTACTTTGTAACCTAACCAAAACTTTCAAAGTTCTACCCGTATTTTAGTAGTTTAGTAGGCTTAACTTGTAATCTACATTTGTGAAACATTTTCCGATCCATTTCAAGAATTAGAAAAATCAGAAATGTACAATTTGCACTCTTGTAATTGCCTGTAAACGCTTTCATTTACATATTTTGTAAAGTAACCTAAATTTCTGCTCTCGCTCTACGTACTTTGTAACCTAACCTAAACTTTCAAAGTTCTACCCGTATTTTAGTAGTTTAGTAGGCTTAACTTGTAAACATTTTCCGATCCATTTCAAGAATTAGGAAAATCAAAAACGTACAATTTGCACTCTTGTAATTGCCTGTAAACGCTTTCATTTACATATTTCGTAACCTAACCTAAATCGCTACTCTCACTCTACGTACTTTGTAACTTAACCTAAACTTTCAAAGTTCTATTCGTATTTTAGTAGTTTAGTAGGCTTAACTTGCAATCTAAATTTGTAAAATATTTATCAATGAAAAATTGGGAGACACGAAAATGCAAGATTAAATAATCATAAAGCCAGAGTTTATGGAGACCGAACGATTTTTCGAATCGATAACGCAACGATCGGAACGTATGTTTGAACCTAATTTGTCGACGCTAATTGACTTGATAACGATAAATTAGCAATACTTGATTAATTTGCTCGTTAAATTAGAATTAGTCGGTCATCAGTCGTCGTGCTTTCAAAGTTTCTCGTTCTTTCTCAAGTATGACAATGATGGAGGTTTATCCGAAAGGCTGTAGACGGGTCATGGCTATTTCACAATGCCGCATTGTTGGAAAACCACCGCGAGTCGTTGCTATTCGCGCAAGTTTACTGTGATAAAGTAAGACGAGGGTCAGAGGTGCGTCGCAAATGGGTCATGGTATCGTTGCGTTTGAATGGTGCGCGTGTCGAGATGATCCTGCGGATCACATCTCGATTTTTAAGTGCATTAAAGTAGCACGTACTATGCGTGTACTTGCGGCGAGGAGCTGGACCAACGATGAAAAATTGTTGATTATTTAAACTGATGTAACTTTGTAAAAGGAAATCATACAACGATCCGCTTGATCTCTTTTTAAAGCACGTAGCTTGTACTTTCACAGTCGTGAATTTGTTCTTCTCGAAGATGATTTTATATCACGTAACGGGTGGGAAACTGAGGACACATTTCTCTCGAAAATTGTGAAAACGTGTGTTCAAAATTATTCTCATAACTTTCATTGGTACAGTTACCAAATGTTATTGGTAGATCATTTGTATTTTTACAAAATTTTGTTTCATTTAAGAGTCAGTACAGTTTTAATCTGTAATATAATTTCCATCGTTGTATTGACAATTTTTGCTCATCTCTCTGACAGACTTTCTACTTTTTCTCTTTGTAAAATGAGGGTGATTTTGAAGCAAAGAAGATCGAAAGATTTAAGTTCAAATTTGAAAAAGAACGACGTTACTTATGGGTGGACTTAATTAACTTCGCTGTTTAGTTGCGTACGAAGGACATATTTTTCAAATTCATCTTTTGACATTGTCCGCAATTGACTAGGGAGTAATTCAGTGAGAATTCATTGCTCGAAGTTTTATAATGTAGAATGCAATATTTGTTGGAGCGAAAGGGATCACGACGATCCCAGTCAATGTGTATTTATCCCTAGAAGCATCGAGCAGCTTAACTGTGAGCCTCCTCATTGTTCGGCTGCGCCAATTAATGGCACGGTCCTCGACGGGCCCAGCAATAAGGGGAAATAAAAATGCCGTGGAAGCCTTTATTGGCTATCATTGGCCAACTACTACTGGATGCATTCGTTCTCGCTCGCGAGAACGTTCTATTATCCCTTTCGTTAAATACCCGTGGAACCCGGCGACGAAAATTGGATCAATGGAAGAACGAGAACCGAATGATTTACGAGATGAGAAATACGGTCTACGGATCGTTCGATCGTTCACCGGTTGATTCTTATCAATTCGGAGACGATTATCGTGTTCTGTTCTTTTTATTTAAAAAAAAAAAAAAAAAACGTTGTTTTCTCGGTGTAATTCTTTGTCGACGTATAGTAAAATTGTCGAACAAATAAATAAATAAATAAATCGTGGCCTCGCGATAGCGTGAAATTTTGCTAGACATGTTAATAAATTTATGCCCCGAGTTTATTCCCTTCCGATAAGGTGCGGTTGCGTGATGAACACGAATTTGTTTCACCGTGATCTAACAACGCGTGACAGTATTTAATGAGCCATCAAACATGGAAACGGTAGTGTCACATCGTTCGTACGTGATTCCTTGTATCATATCGAATCGCTGTTATCACAGCTATTTTTACATTGCACGCGGTGGGGAATGTTCATTGAGCGTGCTGAGTTATTTCTGCTGGTTTTGTTGCTTTTATCAGTTTCCGGTTAAGCCTCTTCTAGTACATGCTCGGCGGTCTGAGCGAATCAATAAGATAAGACACAATGTGTCAACAGTGATTACGACGATGATGTAAGTAGTAGGTTCGTTCATTAAAGAGGAAGAAAGCGATCGAGTCTTTCCCATGAAAATAGTAGACACTTTTCGTCGTGTTCTAATGACGTTCCAAATAATTAGCTCAACGACACTCGCTTGTGGAAGATTAAAAATCCCAATACTATTGCTCCAATCCTGTTTTATAATACCAGATTATTATCACTGACAGTATTCTGTTGTTTAACTTTAATTTTATTTTATGTCAGTGAAAGATTCGTGGAATGAAAAGAGAAACATTTTATTTCCATCAATAATCAACTTATATTGACAGTATTCTGCAATCCAATTTTATTGTATTTTGTAGTAAAGATTTGTACAAAAAGTTCCAAATTAAAAGAGAAATATTTTATTTTCGCCAATGATCAATTTATATTAACTACTTTGTATTCTATTAGTATCTATAATGTATTCTATTATCTAATTTTATTTTATTTTATTTATTGAAAGATTTACACGTTTATTGTTCCAATTAAGGGTGAAACATTTTATTTCCACCAAAACAATCAACATACGCCAATAGTATTCCGTTGTTCAATTTAATTTTATTTTACACTGGTAGAAAATCCATATAAGAAATTTCAGTGAAAAAAGGCAATATTTTATTATTTAAATCAATAATTAATCTACATTGGCAGTATTCTACTGTTGAATTTTATTTCACTTTATACTAAAAGATTTATACAAAGTTATAAACCATCAGTCAACTTGCATTAACAGTATTCTGTTGTTTAATTTAATTTTACTTTATACTGTGGAAAGATTCAAAGTGGTGAGACGACGTTTAAGCGGAAAGAGAAATTTCATTTTCACCAGCAATTAACTTAGGACTAACGACATTCTACTGTGATTAGTATTCTAGTAACAGTATTCTACTAATTTCAGGCACTTCAGCATGATATGATAGCAACGATCAAGGAGAGCTCCGCCGCAAGATGAAGAATCCTTACGTCCTCGCGTGTTTCCTGCTGCTGCCCACAGCGTTGCTGGGCCTCACACTGCAGGAGGACGACCTGGTGTTCGACGACGTCGGCGAAGAGACGACCAGCACCGCAGCCACGGTCATCAGGACCAACTGGTACGAGCAGAAATACTCCCACGATACGAGAAGGCATCAAGGAGCATCCTTCGATAAGGAGCGCGTTCATGTCGTCGTGCCGGTTGGCCACGTGCTCAAGCTCAAGGTCCACAAGGAAGCTTTCAGCGGCCCCGAAGACTACTACGAGGTGAGAGATACTGCGTCTCGTACTGAGATATATATTTATAATTTAATAATTTAATAATAATAATATATATAAATAATTTAATAATATATATATAAAATTTATATATTGATGTAAATATTTTTTATATCATTAAATTATTAAATTTATATTTATATTTAATATATATATATAAAGCCGCATACAAAAATTCGTTATATATATATATATAATATTTATATTTAAATATATATATAATATATATATATATATTTATTTAAATATAATATAATATTAAATTTAATATAATATAATATAATATATATTGAATTTAATATAATATAATATATTAATTATTATTTATATTAATATATAATATATATATTAAATTTAATATATATATAACGCCGAATACAAAAATTATATTTATATTTAATATAACGCCGCTTTTCAAAAATCGTAAAAATTTTCCGAATAGTACTGTAACCGAATTACGAAGAATGTTTTAACGAATATGCTTACGAATCGTTGTCCATTTAATAGAGAAACATCCAGATAAAAATCTGTTAATCTTGGAGGCTCGCCAGCCCGATTCATTGTTTTTCCCCCGTCGTTTTAGCCAGTAACGTTTGTATAGATGCTTTTCCTCGTACGTGACTTTGGTTCTCGGGGAGAGGAGTTTTATTTTGGAACACAGGTCACCTTGATTCTTTTCTCCTTGACTTCAGGGTCTTGACTAAAGTCTCAGCCGGACTCGTTCGTCGACGAGAAAGATCGTAGTTTGTTGCTTCAGTTGAAGCTTTAGTTGATGTTGAGAAGTTCTGGGAATATCTTGGGTTTGTTTTTTATTGCGTCGTCGGCGGATTTGTTTACGGCGACCGATTTTTAAGCATTGTTCAACGGAGAATGTGGCGTCACACTCGCGATGCTGCAACAGATGTGGGTGGCGTTTGATGGCGTGTGTGTAGCAGATACGTAGCATTGTTTTCGCAAAATCAGAAGCGAACACGTGGGCAGCAGATTATATTCTACGAAACGGCAGGTTCAACCGTTAAGCCTCTGTTACGAGCGTGATTTACGCTCGCTGAGAAGTGATATAGTTGTTTTCCCACCGGTTCCTCCGGATCGAACGAAAAAGAATTTCAAAAATATCTTGTTCAGTGCAAAAGTTACGACAAATCATCGCGTAAATGACATTTTCAATGATTTTTTTGTTAAACTTGCTGAAATTAAGTGCAACAAGGTTAGATGAAAAAAACATGAATATACTTTTTGAAAAGATAATTCCACGAATGTAATTTAAACTAATTGACCAAGGAAAAAGAAAAAATTAATTTTGCGCGTGCAAATATTTTCAAGCAGTCGACTGGGCAGAGTGATTTGAATGAAATTTACGTCATTTGCTCGTAATTTTCGTTCGTAAGTTTCTCGCTGGTCCGGCAAAGAGTTTACAGAATTTTAAAAATTAAAAATGATCGGAAAACTTTGTGAATTCGAGAAACACTGACGAAAGTATTTGTTTCAGCTTTTTCAAATTTCACACGAAATTTGGTAAAAGTAATTGGCTGTATTATCGAAAGGGATTTTAGTGTCAGTGTTGATTTTATCTGAACTTTCGAACGGTGTAGCGTAACTTGGACTGTTTCTCGGTTGGATCCAATATTGGAACAACAAATAGTCAAATTTAATCGCTTTAATTTGTCGAGAGGAGGGGCTGGGAGAATTCCAGGGTGCGGTTTTCGGATAAATTCTGGATTGTCGCCAAATTTCATACCCTGATCCTTCCCGTACGTAGAGCTTTCTTCGTGTCTTTCGTTTGCTTGCTTTTGTCTGACGTGCCGACATCCACCCCTCAGGAATCTATATTCTTGATTCAATTTGCCGATAACACGGTTGGAAATTCACCGAGTATGGAAGTCGTCACCAGAAAACCAAGGTCTCTGCATTAGCATTTCACGCTCTTGAATGAGAATTGAACCAAGACTGAAAGTCTGCTTCACGCCAGATTCTGACTAACTCTCTTGGAGAAAGTCTGCTTTGTTAAAAAAGAAAATTTTTAAATTTATCATACGAGGTAGGTTTAAGAGAATTAGTAGGAGTATTCATCGAAACAAGCAAAGAGGTCTTGGTGAACAAATGGGTGAAAAAATTACTAGTGTCGGAGTTATTAGATTTTCTTCTACATTAAATCTGTAATAATAGACATAATAGATTCCTATTCTGGAATTATTTGAAAGAATTAGTTGTGTCGAAATAAACAGGAGACATATCGATATGAAGGTAATATCTTACAATTAGTGACATGAATATTAATGACAAACATCTCAGTCTCAGCTTCGGAAAAATATTATTTATTAAGATTCTTTTATTTCTCAAAGTTTGGTTCTTAAACACCCTTTATGTATGTATGTTAAATTGGCCAAAAATTTTATCGAATGATATCTCGGCGTTTTATTTACAAATTAAAAGTTACTAAATACATTAAAATGGTAATCATATTTATTCGTGTGACTTCCAAACGCATCGACTCGCCAGAAATATATTTTCAAACGGTATCGAGCACCGCCGACGCTCGAACATTCCCGCAAGCTATTCGAAACGATAGCGACGATAGTCAATAAAAGTTTGATAATCCAAATATACTCGCGGTTACTCTCTGTTTCGTTTAGTAAGCCTTCGATAGCCATTTTATTTCTGCAACTAAAACAAAAAAGAAAAAAAATGGAAATATCCACGTTATGTTTTCGACTCGAAAGGACGTCCAACGTTATTGACGAGAATAAAAACGCGCGGTCTCTTCATTTTATTTGAAACGATGATGTAAATTCGCAAGTGTCTCGAGGCGACATTTCGCCATCTTGGTTTCCCGTATCTTCGCCTCTTCTGGTTCCTGTAATTTGCGCACATTACGTAAATTGTATTCGTTTGCTCGACACACAGTCGCGAGGGTAACTTGCTTTTAGCAGTGAGATAGAATAAACAGTCTGTTAATTAACGTGGAAGTTATCGCGAATGCAAAAATTGCCGTTCGTTCGGCAAAGAGGTGAATGGGTACTCAACGAGAGCCGGTAAAGTGAAATTGGACGTTCAGACACGGACAGAGCACGATCGAGCGATGAATAGAAGCTCGAGTAGAGACTCGTTTCATTTCCGCTCGCTGGAAGAGATAGAAATTATCAGCGAACCATCGAGGCGCATAATTCTATTCGCACATCGATTATCGCAATGATTATTGACGATCGATAGCGAAATTACGATGAAGCAAGAAGAAATCAGGCTTCATTTCGCGAAATCTCGATGGTTTCGGGCCCAAGAAAGTTTCGAGTTTCGAGAATTCGATGATACGAAAATTTGAATAAAATTAATCAATAAAGTATTATTTGCTGCGTAAATAAAGAATTTTCGATTCACAAAAGTGTCGGGTGCAAGACGTTGGTTTTTAAGTATATAGTCGCAAAATATCCGAATCGAAAAAATTGTTTCAAAAACACATATTGTTACAGTGTCAAGAACTCTGGTATATTATATAATAATAAATAATTTATGAAAGAAAAAGTAGACTGAATCGTCGATGTCAAACAGAAATCTCTATTAAATATCTTTTTGTACGTTGTTTAATTTTCGTTTATATTTTGTTTAATTGTTATGCAATTATTTAGAACAAGTAACCTCAACTTTCGAGAGAAACCTTCAGTTCCGAGTTTCAAAAGTTTCGACTGGTTCGAGAATTTAAAAATTATTTCTAGTTCGTATTTAATAGAATATCATATAATTATAATAATTATAATATATATTATATTTATTATAATTGTAATATATTATCTTATATATATATGTAATAAGATAATATATTATAATTTTATTTATATACATATTATAATTATTTATATTGTTATTTATTTTTATTATAATTATAATATATTATCTTATTATATATATATATTATAAGATAATATATTATAATTTTATTTATATATATTATAATTATTTTGTTATTTATTTTTATTATAATTATAATATATTATCTTATTATATATATATTATTAGGTAATATATTATAATTTTATACATATATATATATATATATTATAATTATTTTTTTATTTATTTTTGTTATAACATATAATTATAATAAAAATAAATATAATAAAATAATTATTTTATTATATTTATCTTTATTACAATTATAATATGTTATATTATAATATATATATATATTATAATATGTTATATTATAATATATATATATATATATTATTTATTATAATATAATATTAGATATAATAATATGTAATATATGATATATAATATGTATCATTTAACTGATGAATTTCATTAAAAAACAACGTACGCGAGTCTCTAAAAATGCGACGCAATTTTTAATGGTAATTCCGCATGTCTTGCAAACAGCTGTTCGACACTGACGGGAAGCTGCTGCGATGGTTGTATTGGGACGACGCTGCGTCCACTCTGATGGGCGTACCGACGAAGAAGGACGTGGGTAGACGCGTGCTGAGCGTGAAAGTGGTGCCAAAGCACGACGTGGCCGAGACGAAGGACCTGTTCGTCGTGCAAGTGATTCCGGAGAAGCATGAGGAATTGAAGCACAGAAACGGAAAGGTGAGTCTCCTTATATTATTTGGCCAGAAGTTCTCTCGTAGCTGCCAGGCTTTATACGATGGAGGCACTCCATTGGCAACGGTTCAACTGGCTCCTGGACGAACAACAGGTACCACCAGCCCTGCCACTACCAGAATTAATCGTGGGAACTTGCAACCTGTTGGCCAGCTTCGTATATTTGCCACCAGTCCTTCAAATCGTTTCGTTCGGCACGGTAACTCGTTCGAATCGAAAAGATCTCTCTTGGAATAGAAAATGCAACACTATGTGAAGAAACAGTAGGTAGTATCGAGAAATAAGAAAGAAATTCCACGCTTTATTTGAAATAATAACAGATTATTCTTCAGTGGTTTTTTTCAAATCAAGAGATACTGTAATACTATGTGAGATAGTAGTTATCAACGGAAAAAGAAATAAGAAAGAAATTCTATGTTTGTACTTGAAATAATAAGAAATCGTTCTTCAAATCCAAAGAAGATCTCTTTTGGAATTGATACTGTAACACTATGTGAGATAGATAGTAATTATCAACAGAATGGAATAAGAAAGAAATCGTATGTTTTATTTGAAACAGTAGTAACACTCACTCATCAGTATCTCCTCCACAAGGAAGATCCCCCAATTTATGATTTGTACAAAGTTCAGTTGACAATGGAACATATAGAAAATAATACACCTAATAAATAGACATCAACTGTCTAGAACGTAAATGCTCCCCTGAATGACAACCTGAAGTTCCTGAAATTAACACACTTTGTAAAACAGTCTTTATAATAACTTAAGATTTTAGTTCCAAGTCGCTAACAAATGAAAGTAAAAAAAAAAAAGAAAGAAAATAACAAGTCGTGTTTACAGTACTGGAAAAAATATATATTTCTCAAAACTCAAGAAAAAGAGACTGTGATACATCTCTATTGTTAGAGATAAATATAAATTTCTCAAAACTGAGTATCACACTCTCTATTGAGAGAGAAAAATATATTTCTCAAAACTCAAGAAAAAGAGAAAAAGTGATACATCTCTGTTGTTAAAAATCGTTTCGTCAGAACGTAATGTAAGCCGTTGTTCATTCGAACGATCGATCGGATCATTCAGGTTGATCGGAGTTCGCTCGTTTGTTGCTAAACTCGGTGAGTCGAATCGAAGCTGTTAATGAAGCGGTAAATCAATTAGCACGTTAATCGGTTTCGTCGCGTCACGTCGATCCGAACAACAACAGGCATATCGAGGTTTGACTTTTGTGCGACGCGTTGATCGTTTTAATCGGATCTGGCCGATTTTCGGTAATTAATAGGCCTCGATGGCATGCTCGTTAAATCGTTGGACGAAATTGCCCCCGTTTAACTTTCGCTGCCGAGGTCCCGCGATCGCGCTTACCTCGATCCAGTCACGTCCGCCGATTCCGCCGCCATTTTTTGAACCGTTTAGCACCGATTAATTAAACGAGCAAACTCGATTTCGTCCTTCGACGCACGCGATGATCTCTCGACGATAACTTCATTCTCCGTCGTTTGCCTGCCGATTGTTCGATTTTTTCCCTCTAGAAATGTCTCGAATTTTTTTTCCACGTAGAATCTGCAAGCCGATTCTTTCACGATATCTGCAATACGGTCATTTTTCTGCGTTCCCTAATAATTCAATTAATATTTTTATAAAGTATATAATAAAGTTTTCATTTCGAGTAAAGGAACAACGTTCCACTCTATCGAAAGATTCGAATAATCGGAAAGTACGAATAATACTCGATAAATGGGCCATTTATTTTGAAAATGGCCTTAATCCAATTTCTAAAAAAAAAAAAAAAAAAAAATCAAGCTAACTGTTTTACATTTCTACGTTATCTCTTCGTTTTTAAACAAATTGTAAACTAATGTATTTAAAATCACTAAGATTTTGTACGCGGAAAATTAGCTGGTTAATGGAACGATGAAGATTTTTATTTTGAAAGTGGTTCATTTTAAGAGTTTCAGCTGATATGAAGTATATTATGCGGTAAACTTTCATGAGATAAGAGTTACATTTTTTTATTATTAAAGTAGTAGTGTTCGATTAGCTCAGATTGTGATTTTTTTAAATAATAATAATTCCATTAAATGTAGAGGATTTCATTTCAACTAAATCTCCAGAGGGTGCAGTTTTCAGAAGGTTAAAAAATACTAATGAAGAAAAAGTGAATTGGTTAAAAATATGTTGGCTGAGATTTTTGAGAACAGAACTATAAAAAATGTTTTACAAAACAACAAATGAATGAGGATGCATTATTTAAAACTCTGGATTTACTACCGCGTCGGGTGAGACCAAGAAACTTTAATAATATTGAACTGACACCACTGTACAAAAATGTGAGACCAATCGCAACACTAAAATACAACAATATAATGGACTTATTACACTGTACACCATAATTATTTTAAATCCCCCTTACGAAAATTGGAGAAGAATGAATTATAAATTACGAAATTTTATTTGAACGTAACATTTCTCTAATAGTGAATAAATGTTGGATATTTCTTAATTTTACAACACAAAATTGCAATATTTTTTTTCATTTTAAGGAAATTTTACTTTTTTCATAAATTGAAAAAGTTATTTCATTAATTTCGAAAGTGGCTCAAGTCCATTTACAGTCATCAAAAACAGTGTTATTTTCTGAACGATGTTTGTCATACTAATCGAGCTGGTTAAAAACACAAAAGCATTGTACCACAATGTTATCAGTTGCCAGTATTTTTAAACTTATCAAAACGCAAATTATTGAATATCTTGATTTAAAGATAAATGGAGTTGGGTCACTCTCGTTGTAACAAACGGCTCAAATGGAGGAATTCATTCGATTGGAGTGCAGCGATGAGAAGCTAGCCGCGTGCCCGCGTGCCGCGCGATTCCATCGGTACGCCACGTTTAAATCTCGCCGCGAAATTAGTCTGGCAGACTGTTGTTGATTAATGCCAATTGATAGTCCCGCGTATTGTGCGTCATCGCAGCTGAGTATTGCTCGGTCGGCCTTAATTCCTCCCGTTTCGCGCAGTGACACCATTCGTCACTGCTCGTTCTCGAGCCAGCGTCGCTGAAACGGGACGTTTCTTTCTGATTTTAGACGCACTGCAGCGAAGGGGAAGAGCAGACGCTGCTGACGATACTGCTGGATGCCAGGTTCGACAACCTCTCGCCGGCCACTCGAGTCAATACCATCGAGAACCTCGCAGGATTTCTGGGACTTCACGTGGTACGATGTCATCGTCGTAATCCTCGGTGGCTTCTGGCCATCGAGGAGAAGTTGAAACTTGATTTCCACGGGACGATCCTGTATTTCTGCTAACTTTTCTGTCCACGCCAATTGCCTTTTCTACGAATTCCGTGATGTATACAGGGTGTTTCAGCAACTTTGTTGCTGAACCTGAAATGTCTCAGTTGTTTTTGAAGACGTGGACAAATTTTGTTAACGAATGTTATTCAGAGGGTTACACACGATGTGGCGGTAATGATCTTTTTGTAGATAATTATTTTAGATAGAGTGACATGTTTTTTGCCATCTACACTCCCTATAGAAAGAAAGTATTGTTTAAGTATTGTTTATCAATTTAGTTATTAAGTATTGTCAGTTTTTTTATCGGCTTAGGAGATATTTTAACCTTAATTCTGTAAAATTCATTGTACGAAAGACGAAGAAATTAAGATACCTAGATGCCTAGATTTTACAAAATTGAAATTAATCTTAAATTAAAATTAAAATTAAAATTATCTTCCAAACTAATAATGAAAAAAACTAGCTATAGTAATAAAACTAAAGTATAGCTAAAAGTAAAGCTATAGTAATAAAACTAAAGTATAACTAAAGTATAGCTGTAGTATTAAAATTGAAGTATCTTCCAAACTAATAATGAAAAAAACTAGCTACAGTAATAAAATTAAAGTATAGCTAAAACTAGCTATTAAAATTAAAGTATCTTCCAAACTAATAATGAAAAAAACTAGCTATAGTAATAAAACTAAAGTATAGCTAAAAAGTAAAGCTATAGTAATAAAACTAAAGTATAGCTGTAGTATTAAAATTGAAGTATCTTCTAAACTAATAATGAAAAAAACTAGCTACAGTAATAAAATTAAAGTATAGCTAAAACTAGCTATTAAAATTAAAGTGTCTTCCAAACTAATAATGAAAAAAACTAGCTAAAGTATAGCTGTAGTATTAAAATTAGCTACAGTAATAAAACTGAAGTATAGCTAAAACTAGCTATAGTATTAAAATTAAAATTACGTATAGTATAGTATTAAATTATAGTATTAAAATTACGTATTTCCCAAACTAATAATAAATAATAATAAAAAAAACTAGCTACAGTATAGCTTCGTTTCGAAAGTAGGAACGATCTCGAAATTTCCGCCACTCCACACATGACATTGTATATTAACTTTCGTTGATAAAATATTTTTTTGTATCTCGAAAAAATAACGGAGATATTCAAGATGGGCAAAGTTACTGGGATACTCTGTGCGTATAGTGTGTACAGTTGAATTCAGAGTATCGAACTACAGCTGATATCCGATACAGTACGGATTTTATGATTTTTCACCATCACAAACTTTTCTCTCGCGAAAAATGAAGCGAGGGAGATCTATAACCGTGGCTCGTTAACAAACCGAAGCCGAATGGCGTGGGTTTTTAATCGGGAAGAGGGGAGGTCCATGAGAAATCGTGGATCTGTCCTAATTCCGCGAGTTCTCGCGGAGAACGGCGAGTAACGCTTCGCGGCGCGGCGAAGAATATTTGATAAAGTTGGCCAGGAGAACGCGAGGTTCTTTATGAGAGGGGAAACTTTACGGCGTTAGACCAGGCCAGCGGTGCGGAATAGAAGGTGCATCGCGTACCCGACATAATACAGAAAATATCCAAGTTCTAAAGTATCCCCGGCCGTGAGGTTCCGTCGAGCATAAATTGGACGCCTTTGAGCCAGCCGCCATTCTTTTCTTTTTTTTTTTTTTTTCTTTTTCTACCACGCCCCGGGAATTCTTAATTAATTTAATCGCCGCGAAGAAGAAAGGGAACGCGTTGCTCTCTGCATGCATGTGTACATAGACTGTGGAACTTCCTCCGCTTCTTCCTGTACGCGCCTTGGAATTTTTCCTCTACTATTTCTATATTCTTGTTGGTGAGAAAAGACATTGTCCAGTTTCTCTCCTCTTCTAGTTTTCTTCCGCATAAATGAAGTTTCCAGAGAAACTACAATTTAGGTTAGGCGATACGAATGATACAGGTAGTTGTCTTTTTCTTCCAATGCACAGAAAAACACGAAATTGGAGTATTGCCTGAGATTCGATAATGCAATTGGATGAATCTCGTTATCCGTATAAGTGATTATCCGTTCCATTTTCAAAATGGAAAAAGATGCCAAAAAAATTGTTCGAACGAAAGATGTTCGGTTTCAGGAAAGAGGTGTTTTGATGTGTTTAAAAAAGTGGAGACGCGAAACTTCCTTCCTGAAACAGAACATCTTCTGTTTAAACGATCCTCGTTCATTTTGAAGAAATCACCTAAATCGGTAATTTTATATGAATCATCCCTTGTAACAATTCGCGAAAATATTGGAGGAAAATTTCGAAATATCATTCTCATTAAAAGATGTGGAGAAGTCCTTGAATGGAGAATTACAGCTTTGCGCATTACACATCCCGGTTACCTCGGAGAACGCTGGAAGAAAGATCTCGGAAACGAGTTGCGGCACTTAAATCACGGGAAATTGCATCGCGCCGGTGAAATTCATTTCGTTCGAATAATCAATTCGATTACGTAAATTGAATCTCCCGCCATTGAGGATGATTTAATTGCGTCCCGTGGAGTTTTTTTCCTTCCCTCGGCCGAGTCGCGGCGATCGAAAACCTATTTTCTGTACGATTAGAGTGCTCAGACGTAATTGAAATCGGGGAAGCGCGGATAGTTCCCGTCGTTACTTGCGTTGCCTCGCTGCGTTCTCTCGCGGAAAAATTCTCATCCGCTGTTCGAATTTCAGAGCGCATTCTCGATGCATCCGCAAAACGCCAAGGAAAGTTTCAACGACGATTCCACCGTGATCCTCAGCGGACCGGGGAACGTGAAACACCGGAAAGAGAAACACCTTACGGCAGTCCAGTGGCAGGTGAGGCTCTTCAGTCAAAATTTTCCTTTCTTGCACTTTTATTATAGTCTACCTTGCAATTTTCTTTTGAAGAAAAAAAAGAGTTCGTTGTAATATTTGTGTATTTTTCAAATGTAATATTCGCAATATTTTAATTTTAATATTTTAATATTTTAATATTTTAATTTTATTATTTTAATATTTTAATTTTATTATTTTAATATTTTAATATTTTAATTTTATTATTTTAATATTTTAATATTTTAATTTTATTATTTTGATATTTTAATATTTTAGTATTTTAATTTTATTATTTTAATATTTTAATTTTATTATTTTAATATTTTAATATTTTAATTTTATTATTTTGATATTTTAATATTTTAGTATTTTAATTTTATTATTTTAATATTTTAATTTTATTATTTTAATATTTTAATATTTTAATTTTATTATTTTGATATTTTAATATTTTAGTATTTTAATTTTATTATTTTAATATTTTAATTTTATTATTTTAATATTTTAATATTTTAGTATTTTAATTTTATTATTTTAATATTTTAATATTTTAATTTTATTATTTTAATATTTTAATATTTTAATATTTTAACTTTATTATTTTAATATTTTAATTTTATTATTTTAATATTTTAACTTTATTATTTTAATAGTTTAATTTTATTATTTTAATATTTTAACTTTATTATTTTAATATTTTAACTTTATTATTTTAATATTTTATTATTTTAATATTTTAACTTTATTATTTTAATATTTTAATTTTATTATTGTAACATTTTAATTTTATTATTGTAACATTTTAATATTGTAATTTTTGTAATACATGAAATATTCAATCAAAAGAGAGATCAAGGACGAAAGTGTATGGTCGATGATAATTAAAGCTAACGTTCCACGTTTGAATTCGATCGGAAGGTCGGCTGCGACGGCCATTTATGGAGGCATCAGACGGATTTGGTGAAACATCTGCGGGAACAAGCGAAAGACGGCACCTTGGCGGAAGTGATGCAACTACCGGTTCTCTTATGGCGCGTGAAGACGGAATCGAGCCTGCTGTTGAGAAACAGAAGGGAGAGTGGTTCTGGACACTACAGCAATCCGGACTACGACAATTACGACGATGATTATGACATTGAGTACGACGGGGAGGAAGGCGAAGACGGCGAGGATGGCGAGGACGGTGAAGATGGCGATGACTCGCAGGTACCGCCAACTTTCATGCCGGAGACGAACTCTCCCAAAGCAGATGTGCCGGAACATCCTCACAGGCACCACCATGGCGAAGAACCTATCGACTGGAACGTAAGTATCCTTTATTATTCGTGACTTATGCTCATGACTTATGTCAAAGATGTAACATTTTGTCCTCACGGAGACTTAATGAAACTCGTGTTGTTTCCCTCAGACTGAAGAAGATATCGATGAAAATATTCCAGACGAGTATCAACCAAGTGTGGACGGTGCGTTGAATAGAACCACTGTGGACAGCAGGTCGACCGTAAGTGTCACATCGAAACACGAAGCCGAGTCGTGTGATAAATTTGAAATAAATTTCTCACCGATTCCCTCTTCCCCCAAATCGGACAAGATCTGTTTGTGAAAACGGAACAGCAAAAAGAACATCGCTACGTACATAACTGGCTTTCGTTGAAAATTCTTATGTCTCTGTCTTTCATTCGCCACGCCAACCGCTTAAGGGAATCGTTGCGCTTCAGATACTTTAGTCTAGCTGTGGGTACTGCGTGTTCAATGCCGACTTATGCCATTCCCTATGCCGTTTAGGCGGTATCGATCGATGTATAGAAAGCGCTGTAATGCGAAGTATCTCTGTTGAAATGGAAACGAAAGCCTGAGAATGAGAGTGAGAGAGAGAGAGTGAGAGAGAGAAAAATGCACAAACACACACATATATATTTTCTTCTCTCTTTATACTTTCTTTTTTTTTTGTATACATCTTCTTCGCTCCCTTCATAATGTAACTAACCAAGTTTTTCGTGCCGTACATCGCATCTACTAACGATTTCGCAGACAACAACCACTGAACTTACATCACCACCATCAACAACTCCAACAACCACCACCACGACGACCATCTCAACTACTTCGACAACAACAACAACAACCAAACAACCACCCTCGTCAACGGCCACTAGTACAACAACTAGCACAACAGCGAGTACAACAATAGCAGATACTACAACAACAACAACAGCAACCATCATGCCGACCATCATTGTCCCATCGACCGAGACAGCGGAGAGATCGGAGAGCACCGAAGAGACAACGAAGAGTACCAAATACACGGAGAACGAATCTCTAAACGTCTCATCCGTCACTATACCAGAACTCACCACCATCCCTCCTTCGGTAATCGTTCCTCAGTCTAGCACCACAACCACAGGGACCACTCTCAGCACCGTTGTCGAAAAGACGGAACCGGACGTCACCACTGGTACCATTAATGTCACCACGGAAGAGGTAATGCTTCGATGCTTCAAGCTTCGTTTGTACGATAGTCAATGCTACGCATAGAGTCGATTCACGTTAGTCTGTTGCTTCAGTACGCCAAAACGATAGGTCCTCGTGTATCACATAGCTCCCCACTTGAAGCTATCTGCTCCCCTTTTAAGCGACGAAGAAGATCGTGCGTGCGTATCCTTCGTTCATTGTCGTTACTCGCAAAGCTGCGTTGGACGCTCGCAGAGAAAGCTAAGTAATTTAATACAGCGTGGTGCACAGGCGTGTCACTGTGGAGTAGGTCGAGTAATAATTCATACGAGCCGTAAAGCTAAAGTCGTGCAAACTCCACAGTTCGCGAGAAACTGGCCAAATCCAACGTTTCCTTCTCTCCATTTATTTACACCGTGGAACTACGTCCGAAGAGATTATTCGCACGATCTTCTCGACGCATCTTTCAATTGCCATTCAATCAAGTTGATGGTTTCTTACTATTCACGATACCTCGGCGCGTCTCGAGACTCTTCAATCAAGATTCGATTATTCTTTTTCTCAACATTGAAACGTCTTTTTTTCTGCCTTCAGCCGACGGAACAATCGTCCACGTCTTCGACGAAACAGCCCGCCACTCTGTTACCGGCCACAATACCTGCCAACACCACCACCACCACCATCACCACCACCGCGTTCACAACCACCGCATTCGTCACAAATACCACCACGACACCTACAACAACCACACAGATGAGAACAACACCAACCACACCAGCGCCAACAACGACCACCACCACTACCACCACCACCACTACTACCACTATGGCTCCGACCACTGCCAGCACAACCACCACGACGACTACCACCACTCCAGCACCGACCAGCCCTGCCACCGAACCACCTAGGATTACCACGGAAACCATAGAGTACGGAATTCGCAACTCCGCGCCTAAGCAAGATAGGAGATTGAAGAAGATACCGGTCACTGCTGGAAAACCGTTGAACTATGTCATACCCGCCAACACGTTCAGCGATCTCGAAGACGGGGACACCAGGAACCTGAAGCTGAGTCTATATCTGCAGGGTGCACCATTGAAACCGAGTCATTGGCTGCAGTTCAATCAAAGGACGCAGGAGGTTTACGGATTGTAAGCATTGGCTCTGTTGAGAAATAGTTGTGAGAATATTGCGAAATATGAATTCACCTTTTAAATTGATGGTCATATTGCACAGGCCATTGGAGAACGATATTTCCACCTGGACGTACGAATTGGTAGCCGCTGACAGCGAGGGATTGAACGTGACCGATCGACTTGACATTCACGTACAGCAGCACAAGCTTAGTCGCAGCGTGAATCACGAGTTTAGTATTTACTTGAGGATCGATAAGCGTACTGAGTTTCCCACAGACGTTGACTGGGAGCTAAAGGTATTTTTTGTCTGTGACGTTATAACAAACGTTTGCTCGTGCGTGTAACTCTTGTTGATTCGCAGGTAATTCGAGGCATAGCCGAATTGTACGAGGATAGCGATACCAGGCATATCACTGTCAGATCGGTTGACATCGATCGGGATCAAGCGATTTTCACTTGGACGAACGATAGTTTACCTAGAAGTAGCGAGTGTCCCAAAGAATATATCAACGATCTATTGCATGTAAATATAGCTTTGATATCTCGTTATTATTTCGAGTATGTGTTGAAAAGCACATCTAATTGAATGTCTGTGATTTAGGTTCTGATCGACAGGAACGGTGATCCCAGTTCTTCGTTGAGAGATGTCCTTCTTCCTGAAATCAGAGTGAAACGAGTGGTCTATCAAGGTATTGGACAGTGCGAGGACATGACCCGTCCAGAGATACCAAGGGTTTCTACCCAAGAGCCTAAATCAAATTTCCCACCAGTACCAAGAAACCAAGTGGACCTTGTCAATGCCACTGTTGGCCAGTTGCTCGTATTTAAAGTACCAGAGGTACGCTATATTTGTAAAAGAAGAAAGATCGTATTACCGCGTAATGTAAATCTGACTTATCTGAAATTATTGTCTCTCAGGATACTTTCTATGACGCGGAAGACGGTTCAGCAAGGAACATGCAAATGTCTCTGCTAACCATCGAACGCAAGCCTATTCCTCCGCACGAGTGGTTGCAATTCGACAGCAAGAACCAAGAGTTTTATGGAGTGCCAATGCGTAGTGACGTTGGGCGCAAGGAATATCAACTAGTAGTCACTGACAAAGATGGTAATTTTAGAACTTTAGAATCCTTGCCCTCTAGAATTTCATTCAGGCATCAGATATTCTTACCGAATCTCTTCCGATTTGTCACAGGCGCGAGCGCCACTGACGGCCTAGTGGTAGTTGTTCACTCCGCGCCCTTCATGCACCACACGGTGGAGTTCTCGATGACTTTGGACATCCCGTACGAGTCATTCGCGCACTCTGCCCTTCAGAAGCGCAACTTCATCGAGAAGCTTCGCGATCTGTATCAGGACAAGGATACCAATGCGATCTCCTTGCACAGTATATCGAACGGCAGCACGGTGATCACGTGGCACAACAGAACCTTGCCTACCTCGTATTGCGCGCACGAAGAAGTCAGCCGATTGCGATCAGTGCTCGTTAAGAGTGACAACGATCGTCGATCCGTCACGGACGAAGTTCTAGACGTCATGGGAGTGAAATTCCCCGTGAAACAGATCACCGTGATCCCTATGGGCATCTGTCTTGGCGAGTTGCCAAACGTTCATTCGCCAGACAGCCACGCTCCACCGGTGGATGGTGATTCCACCTCAGTCGGGGCATTCAACGACGATTATCTTGTCACGTTTGTCCTGCCAGCTATAATAATCGCCATAATGCTAATTCTAGCCGGTATCATCGCCTGCGTGCTGTACAGACGAAGGCGTAGCGGCAAGATGAGCGTCAGCGAACAGGACGACGAGAGACAGAGTTTTCGCAGCAAGGGGATACCCGTCATTTTCCAGGACGAGCTGGACGAAAAGCCAGATCCAGGTATAAATCCTGCTGCATCGTTTCTCTACGTCACCAAGTCTCCTTTGAACAAGTTTATATTCCTGATATATTCGTCGTTGTTCCTTCGTTGTAGGTAACAAGTCTCCCGTCATTCTGAAGGAAGAGAAACCACCGCTACCACCTCCGGAGTATCAAAAAGCCGAGGACGGTGCGGACGTGCCGATGTTACCAAAGGAGAATTCCGAGGAGCCGTACCAACCGCCTCCGCCATTCGCAACGAACCGCGACACCAATCGTCAGAATCGTCCGAAACCCACTCCCACGTACAGGAAACCACCCCCATACGTACCTCCCTAACAAAATACGGTTCACTCACCCACGCGCAAATATATGCTAGCGATGCTCGGCGACTCCCCAATACACGCGCAAAACCAAACCAACTATCAGAAGAAACCTCAGTTTGTCGACAAAGTCGACAACCGTGGTATTCTGAACGTATACAGCAATCTTAACTAAACAAAGAAAGAAAAAACCAAAAAAAAAAAAAAAAAAAACAAAAAACAAAGCTTTCGTTTGTTCCGGCAACCGAATATATATATGTATATGTATAGATATATATATATATGTATATGTATAGATATATATATGTATATGTATAGATATATATGTATGTATATCGGTATTACGAAACGAGAGAAAAGACGAAAGATCTGTTCGCGAGAACTCACGCCAAAAGTCACGCCCACTTTTACTTACTTTGTAATATTATCTATGTACATGTATACTCATTCGCCGCTATTTATCCGCGATATATATCGTATTTAAGGGAAGAGAAAGACAAGGGAACGAGGGACGAGGGAATTGTATGTCGTCCTCGAGTCTCTTCCCTTTTTCTTCGCCTCTTTTTACTTTTGTCCTTTTAACATACTTACGACGTACTTTTGTCATCAGACCGTCTTGTAATTTCGCAGGAAACATTTTTCTAGGGAGTGTATGGGATTACAAATCACGCGTTGCCTTTCGTAACGAATTCAAACTGTAGAAAAAAAAGAGAGAGAGAGAAAGAGAGAGAAAGAATGACGCACTACTCCGACCGGGTAAGCGGATAGGTTTTTAGGTTTTAGGTTTACGGAATCTTGTAGAACCAGCCAGTCGTTTAGGGCGAGATGTATTTTACTTGATAATATGGGGTAGCAAGAGTCGATGTGTGTATATGCAGCAACGATACTCGTTAAAATATTTCAGTAATATCAGTGCCATTTTTTAAGCAATAAGGGTATCATGCTGTGAACGAAGAAAACACGTACTATAAATGGTTCTACGACTTAAAGCAGTTTGTCTGTTAAAAAATGGAAAAAAAAAAAAGGGAAAAGAAGCAAACGGTCTCCAAGTATCAAAGACTATTGACTTAACGAATCTTACAACGTACCTACAACGCGTAATGCTGCCAGATTAAAAAAAAAAAAAAAAAGAAAAATAATAAGATACATGATAATTTGTCGTCGGATGAGACAGTTTTATTCGAGCCTCTTTTTTTTTCTTTTTATACTGTCCATAGGTTTTTGTAAGAGGAATGTCGAGACAAGAACGAAGGAAATTTCGAATATTCTGCGATTTTATTGAACTGGCCCATCCGACGATTCGGTTATGTCCGACTTAAAACGATTAACTTAGTGAGAAGAGTGAGGGTTTTTTTTTTTTTTTAAGAAAAGAAAAGAAAAAAAATAATGAAACGTAACTTAATCGTGTGTATCTGTTTGCGCGATATGCCATTGCAGAGTGACAGCAAAATGCTTCCATTGGCGCTGTAGGCCATGCAGAATAAAAGAAAAACTAATGATAATATATAAATATATATATAAAAAAAATATGTATATTACCTATTTGTCGTTCGATAGACAGTCTGCTGCAGTTACTTAGATCGACGTCGTTCAGAAAAAACACTGCCAGACTCAAATGTTATAGCATTTACTTAGATTTTGTCTTGCACTTTTTATTTCTTTATATCATTTTTTTCTTTTCGCATTATAATAAGCTTTCTAATCGTTTCACGCACAATCTGACGAACAGTTCGTTCTTTTTTAACAGCTCTGTGACTATTTTGTAAGGGTTTCCTTTTTTTTTCTTTTTTTTTTTTTTTTTTTTTTTTTTTTTTTTTTTTTTTTTTTTTTTGTTTCTACTTTTTATCGTTTGAAGGAGAAAAGAAACTTTTAACGATTCTAAAAGTACATTAAGTCGAAGGCTTAATTTAGAATTTATACAGTTACCAAGCCAAAAGAAAAGAAAAAAAGAAATGGAGCACTAACTATTTAAAACAGAAGGGAAAGAACGGGATTAAAAATAAGAAGGAACAAAAGAAAAGGGGAAGGAGGATTACTTAATAAGACCTACTTTTTAACATGTACACAAATATGCGGAAACACACTCGTACACCGTATTGACAGGGCGCGTACACATGTTTTTTATATGAATGATTTTATACTATCTAAACCAGCTGCTCTGTTGCAAATGAATTTTCGACTGATTTTCGTGAACGAATACAAAAACGAATGGGAAACGAAGGGAATAGAGTGAAAAAGAAACACGATTTTTCTGGGGATACGGGTACGTACGCACTGCCGTTTCTTCAATACCTCGATAGTTTCCTGATATTTTTTAAAAAAAAGGGGGGGAGGAGATCGAGAGAAAAGAACGATGGACGGGGAAACAAAAAGAAGAATAACAAAACAAAAGTAAAAAAGGAAAGAAAGAAGAAGCGATATCTTTCGCGCGCACCTCGAATTTGAAGGCTCTGTTCATCCACTTCTTCGCAAACAGGAACGAGTGTAGTTGACGAATCTGCAAACTTGGGGTCAACTCCTATTAAAACTTAGTGTGAATGGGGATGATGATGATGATGATGATGATAATTGTGTATGTAGAATGATTAAAAAAAAAGAAAAAGAAAAAAAAAGAGGATGTTTCGTATGCAAGCTAAAAATTACGATATAATATATATTACTATTAATTCACGTCTTTATAATGTAGAAGACTTAAGTATATTAACACGCGGCTATCTCTCTTCAATCCTTCTTCAGCCGCGTCTTGTTTATCGCAGAATGAAGCTCAGAAATGTAGAGCTCACGAATGCAGACACGTGTGCGTATTCTATTTCCACGATGTAAAACGATTGCGTTCCCATGAAAACGAGCATGATACCACGGATTCGTCGCGATAATCGCGCGGGTTAGTAAACCTCGAAGTATTTTCTATTTTTGTATCACGTTTTTAGCGTTTGTATCCGCTGTTCAAGGTTATTGACGTGTCACGGATCGTCTCGAGAAATTTCACGAGCTCGAGCTGCTTCGAAAAAAGAGAAAAAAAAAAAAGAAAAAAAAGAAAAACGAAAAAAAACGAGAGAGAGAGAGAGAAAGAGAGAGAAAACGACGCAAAGCTTTTTTTACCGAGGGAAAGACATGTATATAGAGAGAAAATGAGAGGCGCTCGAACCGTGGATGAGACTTGCGTATCGATCGTTGCGTGACTGATCGCGATGTGCACACACCGACTCAAAGTTCAAAGGCTCTCCAAATCTTTCGGATCTCCGGTCTGTGAACCTGCGATAAGCAAGAAGCGGGAACTCATATCATGCTTCTAATCATATCATCGCTGTAACGCGTAACTCTCATGCGCTGCAAATTGTGTTACTGTGACGGACGCGACGATATTATGTATGATAATAAACTGTGTACGATATTTATAAGATAGTCGGATGTCGGGCAAGGGAGGGGCAATGATGGGTAAAAAGGGAAGAAAGATTGGAACTGGCGGACGCAGGGAGATAAGAGAGAACCGATCGTTGCGTTTCAAGAAACGCCCGAGGGAGCTTGCTTTCATTTTCTTCGCCTGCGAAACGAAGGGGTTCGAAAGTATTTTGTACAGAGGAACGAGAACGGAAACCAAGCTAGGGAAACAAGAACGAAGAAAACGGGAAAGGGGGGGGGGGGGGGGGGGGGGATCGCAGAAACTCGATCGAGTCACGATGGACGAGCGAGCGAGCAAACGAAAAAAAAAAAAAGAAAAAATGTTCCAAAGGTGAAACGATTAATCACGTCGCGCGTAAGGAATTTTCTTGTACACATAATGGTATAACGCGTAAGAGTAATAATATACTATGTCGACTGGGAATTCGCGAATTATTTTTGTCCGCCTCGACGGAACCCCCGGACGGAAGGAGCTCGGGCCAGATAACAAAATGTCGTCCTTTCTTCGGTCTACGCGATCGAAAGGGTGTCGTGTCCCGTTAACGATCATCCCTTTCGGATGGATTCGTCGACGTTGAACGAAGGAGCGTTGAATAACACACGTACACACAAAGACACACACAGATACACGCGTATACAGATATGTCTGACAAGTACTGCATATTAAACACGTGTAAAGTTAAGAGTTAATAAAGCCATTTTAGGATACCAGGCTTCACGTTCCCCGTTCCTATTGCATCGATGAAATCGAATCGATCGTTTCGTGCCGCGGGGATCTGTCTTCAGGCACTTCCGCTTCAAGAAGGTGTCACGTTCTCGCATCCTGTTTCAAGGATTTTTAACGATTTCTCCTCTATTTATCTAGATCAAACGAACAATAGGCAAATATGGACGAACAACGGGCATATTTGCACAAACGTCCGCTGTTCAATTATCACTTTTGTTTTATCTGTTGTTTGATGTCAACACCAAGGTAGAAAACAGAGAGATCGAATTGTGCATGCATCACGAGATGAATTCAGGTGATAGTTTGATAAATTCGTTCGTTTCAATGAGACAGATATAAAACGCATGCGTGCACATGCCTTTCAACAAAGATACGCAGAACGTATTATTCTCTGCGTATCTTGTGCATTTGGTTAATAAACATCTGCTGTTAGTCTACTTATTAGACACGTCTGCAAAAATGTGAAATAGCGCAGCAGCATCTTTAATTTCTCTTATTTCAACTTCCTATTCGTCGTTCTCTCTCGACTCGATCCCGCAAACATTTTTATTTGCACTGAAGTTGAACCTGAGCGGAGAATGCTTGTTCTATGATTTCATGTTCGAATCTAATTGTAAAACCAAACTCCTCCACGGGAGTTTCTCCAGCCTCGACTTCATTTTCGAATCTAATTGTAAAACCAAACTCCTCCACGGGAGTTTCTCCATCCTCGACTTCCATCACCTGTTCTTCACCTCCCCCTGTGTCTCACGTCACTTGCGTGTCCTCGCAGTTGAAGTTACATTTACGACAGGTGTTAATATCTTTTTACGATCGCAACGTTCGTGTGCAATAATTTCACGCGAGACAAGGTGGTGGAGACGCGAGCGATCCGCGAACGAAACTTTGCGTCTGTTGGTCGAATGGTTCGTTTACGTAAACAATTGACGATGACTTAACGAGGATTAATTAGATCGGAGCTGACAAAGAGCTCCTATGACGTATCGATTGTTGGCCTTGCTTTTGACATTGAGTGCGCCTCTGTTGTACTTTTTTTTCTTTTCTTCTTTTTTTTTAGCAATTGCGTCGTCACGTTAATGGCGGATTTCGTGTTACGGTCGATCGTCGCCTTTCAATTCTACATACCCTTGATGATATCGTTTTAATATCAATAACTTGATTTGATTAAAAAAAAAAAGGAACATCAGATGTTTGATAAAGTATAACAGTTTTTTGGAAATCCCTGTTCTGATGACGTAAAAGTCACCAGAAGGTGAAACACTTGACGCGTTAACATGTCTCGTGTTAAGTAATATTTTCGATACTTGCGATCTTGTTTATTGTCGTTTCGTTAATTGAAAAACGTTGTCCGTTTGGGCTATATGTAGATAAAAATGTAGGAGAAGTGTTTAAAATGCCCGATGATTCAGACAATAAGTGCCTTAACGTGTTTGGGGGGAAATCGTGGAAATTATTATATAAACAAAGTTCGACAATTACACAATTATCGAGAGTCGGGTCTGATTGCACAGCAATTAATTGAAATTCTGTAACATCAATTCGAAATTCTACCACGTTTCTAAAAATTCTATTCGAAAAATAAATTATCGCCGTTTTTTTACTTAACTTGAGAACGATTTTAACATCCGATAATGAAACTAACGCTCGCTAAAAAGAAAATGAACCAAAATTATTCGGAAGTTCTAATCGTTCAAAATTATTCTGAAAACAACCGAACCTGGCGTTTACAAATTATCGCATGATTAGTACTTTTAACGTGTCTTTGCAGAAGCCGATGATTAATATTGCCGTGAGCGATCGAGTCGAATTGATCGCGATTAACATAAATTATTTTCGTAGCAAATCTGTTTCAAGGCCTTCCTCGAATTCGATCGTCGGAAGATTAGAAAGGATCCTCAAGGAACATGATCAGACAGACGTTTAATTGCCGCGAAGGACAAGCAAAATGGCGATTACATAACAATGGCAAAGAATTCGAATGTAGTATCGCTTCCTCTTGTACAACACCCGAGATTAAAATGCAAAGCAGTTTCGTGCTCGCCAGCGATTGGTTGCTTATGGACTCCTTTGATGAATGAATAATCCTGTAAACATTGAAAGAAAATCGGAATTCTTTTCATGCCCGGCTCGACTATGCCCGAAAGATTTATGAAACGAGTCCGATGAATTTATGACGTGGTCTTTTGTAATTCGAAGTAACCTTTGCCTAGCGTTCTAGGACAGAATCGAGCTATCGTGACTCACATAATTCCGTTTTTTTTTTTTTTTTTTCGAGATGTCCGAATCTTTGAACAGAACTAACAAGCTGTTGACCACTAATTTCGTAATCCTGTTTCACTCGATTAAAGTCGAATTGGTGTCCTTCTTGGCTCGACGACCGGGCGAATCTTGATTTTGCTTGCCAATCATGTTACACGTGATTATTAAGAAAAGGATATCCGTCCGCATTTCCTACGAGTGAGCTAATCCAGGTGATTGAATTTTCACTTCCTACGCATCTTCAGAGACGATCTTAATCACAAACGTTTTAATTCGTAGGCTGATGTTTAAATTGATTCTGCTTTTTCCAAGTTGTTTAACACTGAAATTGATTGTATTTCTTTATTCTAGAAATTTAACATGCACAAGCGCGCAGTCTAGATATCTCGGGAATTTTTTTCTTCTCCTTGGATCCAAGATTTACAAGATTCATTCAAACTTGAGCAATTTGATCTTACATCTTGTAAAGGATTTCTACTATTAAAAGCTTTGATCTCAAGGCACGCTCAATCTGAGATTAAATATAAAATGCGTAAAGCGATTCGCTCTTTTTCACAAATATGATATAATATTGTTTCTTTTACATTGTTTCATTTTATATAATATTATTTTCTTTCACGAGTGAACCTTTTCTTTCCTTAGTGGGAGAAGTTTGAAATTATCAACATTCGAATTAATTTTCTTTAGTGTTTTTATCCAAATAAGCCAAGAAATATTCAGAATGCTGATACTATTCGAGAAATAAAACAGAAACGGCACAAACAGGCTCGTGCTTTAAAATGACAATGACCATCGATCGCACACGAAGCAAACAAGCGATCCAGCGAGGAAGAAGATCACGCGAGGAAAACCGCAAAAGAGCGGCAGGGAAAAACACGTTCGCGTGAACGGACGTCCATTGACGTTTTACGATGGAATTTACTGGAGTTCATTAATTTTTATTGATAGCGTCGTAGTGCGACCGGCTCGTTTTATTGGTCTAACGAAGACGAAACGACCGCGGCGTGCGTCGGGTACGGTTCCATGACATAACATTGACGTGACAGTGTTATGTGAGCTCAATGAAATTAAAGTGGCAACTTCTTGAACCTCAGTTCAAGCGCGCTTTGCTCATTTCGTGCCACGCGAGACGAAATTTTCGCAACGATGCGCGCTCCTTCTGCAAATTTTCAATTTCTGGAAATCTAGATTAGCGAACTTCACTTTCGATAGTGTGTCGAGGACTTTGGGGATTAATCCCGTTTCACCGTTTAAATGCTCGAGTCATTCAAGTGACATGGTCGACGAAGAAATTATTGTACTATTTCGTGAACGTATGCGAGTGTTATCTGTAAATTTACGATGCGTCAGAACCGTAAACAAGTTGAAAACTTCCCAACCTGTAACTAACACGTGACTCGTAAAATTTCATTAGTAGTATTAAAAAAAAAAAAAAAAAACAACAACACGAGGACTAAGTTTGGAGAAACTAGCCTAAATACATATAAATAGAATAGAATGGGGGGGTGTCCAGGTCCTCAACCTCGCAAGGACTCGGATGAGTCATGGGCGACAACGAACGCAATTTCGTTGCGAGATTATGATTCTCTTGATACAATAAACGCTTTCGTGTCGTCTGGTCTAGAAACATGCGTGTCCAAACAACGATTGAAATAATATCTGGCGCTTGTGCATGACCCAAGAAGTTGATGACATAAAAATCATTTCGTGCTTACAAATTAAATTAACAAAGAAATTTACGTTAAAGGTCGATTTAAAAAATACTCACGATCTTCACAATTCGGCGGCTGAGCGATCAAAGAGTCTTTTTTATTAGAAGATCTATTATCTTTCAATTGGTTTATTACAATATTTGTTATACGAGGACAAAACAATCTTGAGTTGCCTGTAATCCTTTCTCTAAACATTCGTTAGAACTCCCCAATTCCATTGTATCGTGGCCTGTAAATTATAGAAAGCTATATAAATAGCTACCTACTTTCACGGACAGTCATTCGAAAACGTGTCGTCATTGAAACCTTAAATTTAATAAGGTGAAAGCTACGCGGAACGAAAAGGTTGGATGACACATAGAATTCAAGGGAACAACTTCAAGGATTGGAGCACCGTTGTTAGAGGAAGTGGCTGGCGAGATTTTAAGATAAAAGAACTGAAATAAAATGCAAGCTAGAGAAAGGCGCAGCTTCGCGAAAAGAACATCATTTTTCTTCCCGAGACAGTTGATGGAACAATTGTCGCCCATTACATTACCTTATTGCCATCGAGATTAATGTTTCCGTTCGAAATAGATCGTAAAATGAATCGTCAAGGCATTAATTCGCTAGTTACTGCCCCCTCGCAGTGAGAACCTACATTGGCGAGCGAACGCGGCCAATTCGATCGTCTGCCGCTTTTGTTCACGTTCCAAACTAGAATTCGAGTCCGTAATTCGATCGATTTTTGATCTCTTTGAAATTGAATGAGTCAGAAACATTTGAGCTCCAAAAAATGTTCGGTACGACGAGAGGATAACCAAGCACGTGCTGGATAGTTCGCGGTGGGGGATCGACTGTGCACGTGTAAACATTTACCGGCGCATGCGCAGTCGCTCGCTTCTCCATAGCGGGGGTCACGTGACCGGCGCGCATATAAAATACAGCGGTGGACCGGCCGACGTCGCATTCATGGACAATTCGACGTGACGCGAGCCGATTTTTCGCTTTGATCCTCGACAGAAACAAACCGTTTGCCTTGACAGCCTTCCGCAAACACGGTACTCGTTCGCGTAGCCAAGGTGATTAAAGAGTAAAAGAAGGAGCATCGAGAAGAGAAGACGGCGGTTAAAGAAGTCTGAAGTTAGTCGACTACCGGTGAATTTGACAAATCGATATATTCGAGTTTCGAGTTTGAATCGATCGGTGGTGAATCTGATCGGCAAACTTCCGTTGATCACGGTTAGTACTTCGATACGGTAATACCGAAATAAAAATCACAGTACAGTGGCGTGTTCCATTCGATCAAGAAGCACAAACAGGCAAAACGACCGACAGCAAACTCTACTCGGATCTTAATTTCGCGGACTTGAATTTCCGTTAAGTGTCGATAATCGTCGTTCACCCGAGATGGCTGACAAAAGCGAGTGGGACTACTCCGTCCAAAATGGTGAGTTTTCTTCTTTTTTTTCTCTCTCTCTGTGAACGTTCTAGCAACCAGGTAGGAATGAGTTGTTAGTTTCTACGTTTAAATTTACATTAGAATACTCGTGCATTATTTGTATCGACTGGTGAAATATTCAGGCACTCCGCCGATACAGCGTCAAAATAAGGTAAATAATGAGCAGGCTGGTAATATTAATTCATTCATGAGGAATCGAAAGCTGCAAAAATATACATAATGTGTATGCGCATGAAATGTATAAAATATGTAGAAAAATCTTTATTCCGTTGGTAACAATATAAATTCGTAATTTAATAACGTAATTTAATGACTAACCGCGGAAATTATATATTGAGAAAGGAAACGATTCGATTGATTATTTTTCAAGTACGTGACGTAAAATATATAAAATACCCAGAAAAATTTTTATTCCGGTCCGTTGGTAACAACATAAATTCGTGATTTAATAACGTAATTTAATGACTAACCGCGGAAATTATATATTGAAAAGAGAAACGATTCGATTGATTATTTTTCAAATACATATATAAAATATTCAAAAAAATCTTTGTTTTGGTCTGTTGACGAATGAATATGATATTCGTAATTTAATAACAAATAATATGTTCACTAAACGGAAATTAAATATTAAAAGAAAATGATGCAACTAATTATTTCTCATTTGTCTTGAATACGTTAGGTTTTTCAATGAAGAGTCGTGAGAACTCTTAACAGTCAACGATTAGAATTATGATTTGCATAATTTGTGCTGTGACATCCATTAGGAATTTTATGAATATCTCATAACGAAGAGCGAGGAGTCGATGCGTGTTTATCGATTCAATCCTCGAGATCCATCTCGCTTTCTTTTATATTTTATACGTTATCCGACAGGCGGTCGCACGTTAAAAATTAAACGTTCCTATCGATTGCAATTGTTATATCGCCAACTATTGTTGTTCTACAATCTGTAATCGCTTCCCTCAGACTGGTAAAACTAAAAATATTTAGTTTTATATATTAGCGATGTATGCCTCGCGAAAAAACGATGTAACATAATTTCCAGCCTTTTTACGTGGAAAAACACGTCTGTTACTTTAGTAGAGATAGAGCTGAAGAAACACAGCTCGTAAATGTTTCGCGAGCATTTTCCTTTGCCTGATATTTCTTTTTTTTACGCTCGAGTCGGTAAGTACTTCGAAATAGTCGAAGAACTAGAAAAATCAGGAAAACAATGCATTTTATTGGCTCTCCTTTTTTAATCTTGCGATTACATATCGTGAACTTCAATCTCTGTTGCGGTGTTTTAAACTTTTGTTAAACAATCTTGGAAATTAACTATTTTTAGTTAGGCTTTATCGCTTATCTCAAAGAAAAAAAAGGAAAAAAGAAAACAGAAAAGATCGCGTAACAACGCCAATAATTATGAAAAACGATTAGATAGAATCGTATCAGTTCTCACTCTATAGGTAGCAATAAAAATTTTATATGAAGGCAAGTATCTACAAAAAAAACAAATCTCGCTCGACGTTCACCACTTTGAACTGTGATTTTACTCGAAGTGCGTCGGGCACGTGTCGTTTCCTGACTCATGCAGCGAGCACAGTTGATTTCATTTATAAAAGTCACCGGTATCAGTGACACGTGAAATCGCGAGTCAACAAATTGGAGATGAAACGAGATTCCGATTTTAACCGATTTTTTTCTCAATTTATTATCTGTCGTATATGCATTATTTAGCATTTCTCTTTCGATCGAACGATCGTTCCCTCGTCAATGATCCCGTTCGTTCGGTCGACGAGTCGGGAAAAAATACGAGAAAATTTGCGAAGAGGATGTAGGAACCGAGGCAATAATCGTTCGATCGGCGATAACGAGTCAGCTCTCATTTCGGAGCGCGTTCGATTTTCACGGTGTCACGATGGCACCAGGCTCACTGACCTAAGGCCATTGTCTTCGAATGCAGGGCGTCCCAGTCGTGCCAAGGGACGGCGTTGCATTCGCCGCGCTAGCGCGGGACACCAACCGGCTCAGTAGGTAAACGAAAATCAATAATTTTCCTCGTATTTCAGGCCGATGCACCTGTTCTCCACGACCGTTTCTCTCTCTCTCTCTCTCTCTCTCTCTCTCTCTCTCTGTGTATGTGTTGCTCTTTGACCAGCAAGTAGACTAGAGTGTACTCGAAAGCCCTCCCCCCCGTACGCACCAACACACCGCCATCCAGCCAGGACATAACCCCAAATCGTGCATAAACCGTGTTGAAACGTGTCGTACAGTATGCCAGCGGTAGACACGTAAACATAATGCTGGAATAGAGAGCACGTTGTTCGCGCTGGTAACGAGGCACGAACACGCACGAACGCGCTCGTGTAATCAAACACAGAGATGCAGAGGATGTATGCATGTACTTCGTTAACTGGCCACTCTGGCCGGGGGATGTTATCTGGTCAGTTATCGAGGGAGATACGATCGTAGGAAATCTCGAGCTCGTCGGAACCTCTGTGTTTGTACGAACTTTTCAGAGGGCAGTTAGATAATTGGAGTTTGCACACACTCTGGTGGGAGTACACCAATCTTGTGCCGTTTGAAATAACGAGGCTGATTCAACGAGGCGGCGATTCATTTGATCAGGCGTTAATGAAATAAATAAATAAATAAATACTCGTTTCTTTCGGGATATTCAGAGATATGTAAGATAGATGTTCGTCTGAATCGAATATTAGGAATTCCGATTATTTATCTTTTAAAAGAATTTCTTGCATTACGAAAGATACTAATTCAGGATGAATATAGTTCGATCAATTCATATAAACGACGCGTCATTTGATTTCTTTAATTTCATTTAGAAAACCTCGTGTTAGAAAGCGAAATTTGCTTCGTTGTTCATTTAAGTTGACACACGTATGAACAATTTGGGAAATTTATAATTTTATTTTTATTTCGATTTGTCCGAAATATGTAAGACATCCGTTAAGAACCACGTAATGTTACGTTAACGCAGTTTTAGTCCCTGATGGATTAAGGCTGTTTCATTAAGCCGATCAATTGCTTCGTGAGGTTCTGGGAACTGGTAGGGATAGCAACGGCTAGCAAACGAGGCGAACTCTCGGCCATTTAACGCGACACTATTGGAGGGTCATGAGCACGAAGCATTTGAAGATGATTGTTACTACCGATGTAATTGTATCTCGAAAGATCGCATGGCACGCGTTAACCTTTTTATCGAGTCGATCGTGTGCTCCGCAACACACAGTCGATCGCACACATGATCGTTGCGCGATGTGCAACGAATAATTAAATAAGTACGTACGTCGGACGCGATGAGGCGCGGGTACGGTGTAACGCGGCGGGACGTGATCTAAATTGAACGAATAAATATCGCAGATAGATCCAGTTGAGAAGGAAAAAGAAAAAAAAAAGAAAAATGGGGTCGGCCTGACAAAATATCCGCCGCGAAAAAATCTCTCGCGCGGCGGAGAATTCACTGGCGAGTGGCAAGACGGTCTAATTTTATATTTCCCGCGAATCGCGAGACATTAACGCCCATTAACGCCTCGTTCCACTTGGGAACATTTGCCAAGGAACACAATCGAGGAAAACAAACTTGGAACGACGGTTTTTCCATAGTGTACCTATAGCTGTTTGCAAAACTATTCAGGACGCTGTTAGATGTTACGCTGAGGAAATTTCCAAATATTTTCTCGCTAAAAGATTGCGCGTAACGCGTGGAACATTATTTAGAAAGCGAGATCGAAACGTTTCTTTAAAAAAGAATAACATCGTTGAAATAAAAATCCTGTTGATTTAATTAAAAGTCTAATCTAAAATAAAATCTCTAAAATATTCTTGAGTACCGAATAGTGTCAGTATTTGTTACAAATATCGAGAACTTTTTTTTAATACCGACGAACGAAATTATCCGACAGAGAAGCTTTTACTTTTACACTTTGCAATTTCTAAACTTTCATTTTTGAGAGCATTTATTTATTCGTTCCGATCCGGACACTTTTCAAAAAAAAAATTCTTCCCGTTTACGTTTCAAATGGAACCTTAACTTTCTCGATCCCTGGGTAATATCCAAAGAAACGAGACTGTTCAGCCACTGTAGAATCACGATTGAGCTTCCTTCCATCACTGACACTGTTTTCTTTTTTTCTTTTTCTTCTTCTTCTTTTTACTAGAAAAGAGTAACGTAGGATTAAATCGAGGTCGAACAAATCAAATGGAAATTAAGCTTAACCACTTAAAGTACCGATATCGAGGGAACAGCAGCGATATCGACACATGTGTGTGCATACCTTCGATGGGAACAGAATCGGGAGGGAACGAGACGCGGAACGTATAGTTACACGAAAGCGTGTGCTGGGGGAGTCGCAGACCCAGTTTCGTTTCGCCTTACCCGGCTACCCCGGTGCATGCCTCTCCGAAATGCCCTTAATCTGGGGCCAATTTGTCAGCGCTATCTTTGAACCGGCGCGAGTGCAATCGCGAAGTCTGGCGGATACCGTGATTTGCATAAATTCCTGGCCGGCGTGCAGATCGCCGATTAAGTCGTTTGACTTTCCGAGCGTGTACCGGCGATTCAGCCGAGAAATGGCAATCGGTTTTCGAATATATATTCACCACTCTCGTCGCGGGACGTTCGATCACCGCCGGAAGTTACACCACCGGCGGTGAATTGAACGTCCGTTCAACGCAGTGGCGTTATCAGTCGATTATAACTATAAAAAAAAAAAAAACATGTTTGGTCTAATTCTATATTATTATTGTAAACGAACTCTAACTCTATAGTAGAACAGTTAGAATCAGGGATCGAAGTGAACAAATTCTATTCCAACTTTTCGAATAAGTACGTTTTACTTTAATTTTATATTGTTACATGAAGTGACTCTAACTCTATAGTAGAGTAGAACAGTTAGAATCAGGGATCGAAGTGAACAAATTCTATTCCAATATTCCGAATAAACACGTTTTACTTTAATTTTATATTGTTACATGAAGTGACTCTAACTCTATAGTAGAGTAGAACAGTAAAAATCAGGGATCGAAGTGAACAAATTCTATTCCAATTTTTCGAATAAGCACGTTTTACTTTAATTTCGAAGTAACAGATTCGTTCTGTTCTCAAACAAATTCTGCTCCAACTTACACGTGTATTTCGAAAAAAAAAAAAAAAAAAAAAAAAAAAACAGGTTAGAACATTTGGAACATTTAATTTGATTAAAAGTCCATTTTTACGTTCGAATAAATTTACTGTTAACGTTGAATGTTATTCAGTGTCGAGAACTTTTCTATTATTATGAACAAATCGTCTGTTCCGATCAGAAAACTTGTTTTCAAACAAATTCTACTCTGCCTTAAACTTTTTACATTTATTCATCTGTCCTCCACGGGGCAGTATTTTTCAAAAAAAAGTTCTACGATCCATGCTTCAAATTTCAAATTTTTCAAAAGTTCCTTAACTTTCTCTGAACAATCAGACGTATTATAATCCTTATAAAGCAGAAGGTTTGTTGAATTCCCTGCTCTAAATTCGTCGGAAAACTCCCCGAACGTCTATTGACGTCCCGGTCCGCTCGTAAATTATAGAAACCAGAATAGCGAGGGGCTATCTATTTTCGAGTAATCACGAAATCGCATTGCCGTTCAAATATTGGAGGATCGTTCGTTAACATCGAAGAAAAATAGGCTCTCATCGAAAACGTTGAAACAGTTTTCCAGCAGAGTGTGCTTTTTAATTGCGGACACGTGTTGCGTTCTGTGCGAGTCAGGTCGAGAGAGAGAGAGAGAAAGAAAATCCCTCGATACGGTACCATTTTTTTTATATCGTGAAATTTCGCTGAAATTCATACCGATTGCCTATTTCTTTATTCTTCCTCTTTCTCGTTTCTCGTCGCAGTTGGCGTGAAATTCGGGTCAAACAGGAATTTCGTTTGACACACACGGAGGCATCGAGGTCGTTCGCTTCCCCTTTTTCATTTACACCGTGTCATAGCCATAGCTGCAGGCCATTGAAATGGTTCTCGTTAAACGTTCGCGAACTTCAGGAACACGCTTGTAAAATGGCACCTCGCCGTTCGTGCCTGGATTTTGCAACTTATTGAGCATTCCAAGCCGGTCCAGTTTCAGGAAATCCACTGGACAGACGTTGGTAATTATTACCAATCGAATTGCAAAGTTGTGCAAGTCTCGAAAAGACGAAAGTCTTGGCGACTTGTTGGTTTTGCGTCCGTATCATCTGCAACTTCCTCTTCCCCTAGGAAGGTCTAGTTCATATGAAATCGAAACGCGGAAAGACTGAATAATAATACGAATCGTTGAAAAATTGATGCTCTCGTTATAGACGTTTGTAATAGTCGTATATATCGATTTCTGTAGCTCTTCCACTGTATCCTACTGCACCGGTACGTAATAGGTAGTCTGTTTCGTTGAAGTATAAATATCCAGTTTCACGGGACAAGTTTTTGCCCAACAAAGAAAAGACGATTCTCTCTCGAGCCTGTCCCTTTGGTTTTAAATATGCGGTCGCAATTAACAGGAGAGCGAGAGAGAGAGAGAGAGAGGAACGAAAATTACGCGTTCGAAGCGACTTCGTATAATTGAGGTCTGTTCAGAGTCGTCGCACGAAGTTGACGCGCCAACGTCAAATATGGCGCACAATGGAGCAAGCAGGAAGATGCGGCGCCGACGCGTCATTTCTCTCCGTCCGGTTTGCATAAAAGGTGTGGCGTTGCCGTATACGCCCCATTCGTTAAGAAGTTACATCCGACCTTAAGAATTTATACACATCGTGCACACAGTGCATACATTCGTATAACCTCGGTTCATCGAAGCAAGATCAATTGCCTTGGGCTAAGAATAATTTCGAGCTCTCTAGCTTCCAGCATGAGCGAGCCTAAATTCCCGAAATGTCAACGTCGAGATATAAAAATTGAGACGACAGAGTAAACTTGATTTGCAATGTAGTTCTTCTTGGGACTTCTCTTCAATCCTCCGCGCGACAATGTTGCCGATTCCCGATCGTTTCGCGATCCACGTGGCGGTCTCCGCGAAAACCAAGAAGGTCAAAGTGCAAGGTCCCGAGTGGAGAAATTCAACGAACGACCGCTGAAGCGTTTGGACTCGAGCTCGTGACTTCAGCAAGGTTGAACGAACCCTCGAGCAGATCTCGACGACCTCGACGAGGTATTTTTCTGCTGGAGACGAAGATCGGCGGGCTTTGCGATCGCGATCAATGGGATCCTGAAAGGAGCATGGAAGACAGACTTGTGCATTCAAATGGGCTGAGGAACAACACCGAATTATTATCTTGCATAAGATATAGATTTGTTCCTTTGCACTCAACTGTCTCTTCTTAGGGAACATCGTATTTAAATTTAGCCAACAGCTGTCGGATTTCCTCTTTTTTATAATTCACTGATAATTATTAACGAACGTATAGATTTGACGTTGTATGTTGCGATGTGTGATGGTATAATATCTGAAAAGACGCCTAGAACGAAAGCTACAATAACAATGTTTTGAGAAGAAAAGAATTTCAGAAGTGTTCTGGAATAGAACTCTTTTTTATAATTCACTGATAATTATTAACGAACGTATACATTTGACGTTGTATGTTGCGATGTATGATGGTATAATATCTGAACAGACGCCTGGAACGAAAGTCACAATAACGACGTTTTGAGAAGAAAAGAATTTCAAAAGTGTTCTGGAATAGAACTCTTTTTTATAATTCACTGATAATTATTAACGAACGTATACATTTGACGTTATATGTTGCGATGTATGATGGTATAATATCTGAACAGACGCCTGGAACGAAAGTCACAATAACAATATTTTGAGAAGAAAAGAATTTCAGAAGTGTTCTGGAATAAAACTCTTTTTTATAATTCACTGATAATTATTAACGAACGTATAAATTTGACGTTGTATGTTGCGATGTATGATGGTATAATATCTGAACAGACGCCTGGAACGAAAGCTACAATAACAATGTTTTGAGAAGAAAAGAATTTCAGAAGTGTTCTGGAACAGAACATGCTAGTCGGACAGATAAACGACAGTTACGACAGCCATAACTCACTCCAACATCTGGCAAGGGATTTTATTGACGGTCAATAACGATGCAATAACGATGCCGACTTTTTCAATTTCCCTTCTAATTGCACTTTCTCCTGTATTGAAGAAGGGACAGAGGCTATGGAAAAGATCGACATGAGCAAAACAAAGGAAAGAACATCTAGGAGACACCTTTGCCCGAAGTCTGGTACTATCGTCTATATAAGTACTGGCATGCAGTCACGATATCAGCTCATCTCATACAGCAATCATACAGTACACAGCATCAGTCACACAGTCATCATTCAACCTTGTATATAGTTGTTAAATACAAGTGTTTGACCTATACTCGTATTTCATCATTTAAATCCTCTCTCCGACGGAAGTAAAAAACCGAACGAGAGAACTATCGGCACTTCACGGACAACATACACACTTGTTTGTCTCCAAACAAGGAGGAAGAAATTTCTGAGGGCAGTCCTAAATGTGTCACATAAATAATTCACATAAACTAGGCACCCTATTGCTTTTTACGAAAGAATGGTGGAGGATGTTATTTTTCCAGAGATCGGAATGCACGGGTTGATGATCGCTTCAAATTTATATCACACGACCGAAAGATGTAATCAACGAAATTTCGCGTCAAGTAGCATTCGAACGATTATTCCCAATGCTGCGTCATTTTATTCAAAGTGACGATGCTTCGTGAATAAATAGCTGATGCAAAGAAACGTTTGTCGAGGGGAAAGGGTTAAAACTGGAATAGTTATTCCAAGTTATGATTTCGCTTTGGCGTTGAAAAATTGGTATTCAGAACCGAATTGGTTTGATTACAGAATACAGTTTACAGGATATTTGTACATTGGATGGAGTTGTTGAAATCAGAGTTCGTAGCCGTTTGCAACAAGCTGTTGCTCCACTCTCGTTAGTTCGTGCTTTGATCCAACCATCGATCACCATTCGCAGCGTGGAAAATTTCACTGTCAACAATTTTTTTGGCACGTTGAGAAATTCGAGTGCAATGTGAAACAACATACACGGTTATAGTTCGGTCCGTGTAATGAAACTTGTTTTGTAGAGACCGGCGGGAAATTGGACGAGGCGCTTTGCGAATTGACGGCGCGCGACGATATCGCCAGCAACATGCATAATCGCGGTTACGTCGCGCGCGCATTATGTCATCAGACGTTGCTTCGCAGCTGTGAACCTAACGACGCGATGTGAAGGAATGTCTGCACGAGACAGCTGTGCATTTTTCTTTTTTCCTTCTTTCTTTTTTCCTTCTTTCTTTTTTTGTCGCTCTCGCGATCTCGCGCTTGCGTTCTCGAAAATAATTCGTACTCCAAGGGAAATTGCAGACGAGCTTGAACTCTATCGGGCGACGTTAACTCGTTGATTAGAACCGTCTGATGATTATTTCATGAAACGCGGGCAAACGAACATAAATGCATGATAATGTAACCACTCGCTGCTGATTATCATGTGATTAACATTTATTTTTTTACACAGAGGTGAACTTCTACTACTGTTGTGATCTCATAAAAAGGAAATCGTATGACGATTTAATTGGCCTCAAGTGCAAAGTCTCTAGTTTGGCAACCTTGCGTTAGTTTTTTTTTTCTTTTCTTAATGATTTTATATCATGGTAACAAGTAGGAAAGCAAGGATAATTGTGTAAAAACGTTAGAGAAAACTTCTAACCAATGATGTTGTCTTCCTTACAACTTGTGCTCTTGAAACTTGCTGTACGATTCTCTTTTCGCCATTTTTAATAAACTTGGAACGTTTCTCGAATTGTTGTCGCTTGTCTCTGACAACTATTTTTTCAAATTGCGAAAAAGAAATCGTACGGCAAGTTTTAAGGATGCAAGGGAAAGACTTCGATTCTCTCGAATTCGTGAAAAAAAATTCCTCCATGATCTCATGGAGGCGGTCAAATTTTTGCAGTGTCCAAGAGCAGTGAGTATTCTTGGAAACTGTGTTTTTCCCACCTGTTGCGCGACGACAAAAACATGTTTGGAAAGCTCAAACAAACTCGAAGGCTGCCAAAGCGATGGTTTCACGCTTCGAAACGAGGTCGTGCGATTTTCTTCCACAAAGTCTCCGACAACTCTGAACAACGTTTAAGGTATACCGATAATTTTTCATCGAGCGTGCGAGTATGCACTTCCGTTGCGTGCGATTCGCCTAGCGTGTCACTCGTAATGTAAAATCGTCGCGTCTTTTCGAGCTTTCGAGTTACATTGTCAGAGAGTGTGTTTCAAAATCGAATCATCGATCTGTGCCAATAAAATTCTATGAATAGGATAGAGAAACGTGTCACGTGCGATTATGGCAACGTAAGAACGATAGGACAGTTTGCCGGTGATACTGCCTCGTCGAACGTTCTACATTTTGCCTCGTTCGACTTGCTCTACATTTTTGGAGTCGTTAGCCTCTCTTCGCGCGCGAACTTCTTGTTTTTCGACAGTGTTCGTTGCAAAATCTCCCGATAAAAATATCGTGGCGTAATGTCACACGATCTTGACACGGAACAGAATCATGCTTGACCTATCCATACCAAAAGATGATCCTCGTTCGGTTGTTGTTAATCATAGCCAAATGTCGACGACCGGCCGCCATTGATTAATCTGTATAGCGAAATACTTTCTTTTTTTTTTTTTAACTCGAGCTTATCTATTCTTTCCTCGAGCTTCGACGCACACCTACCTACTCTAATTAATCCTTTCGTTACCAGCGCCGAATATATACGACACCTATTGACATATTTTGGAGTAATCACATACTATAAAAATATATAATATTTAGCCATCGACACGAGCTTCTTCTATGTTTGTTCTACTCGACAGTAAAATATGAGAATGAGAAATTATTGTAATAAAAACAGTTTTCTTGATCTATTATAATTTAAAAAACACCGGCTATAAGTATTATTAGGTTAGGCTAGAATATTGTTTCCAGGTTAGGTTAGGCTATAGGTCAACTTCTTAAAAGTTTAAGGTTAGGTTCTTGTCTGAAAAATTAAAGTTTAGTTAAAAAAAAAAAAAATAAAATAAGAAGAGCGTTGAACAAATAAAAGAAAATCCTCTTAAAAATTTAAGGTTAGATTCTTGTTTGAAAAATTAAAGTTTAGTTCAAAAAAAAAAAAAAAAATAACATTCCACGCTCTTGTCAAAATGTTCAACCAAGAAATGCAAAAAAGATACTATAAGAGATAAAAAAATCATTCTTAATCTGCTACAATTCGAAAAATACACCGACTATACATGTAACTGTTGATCTCTTAAAAATTTAAGGATATACTTGAAAAAATAAGTTAAGTTAGGTTTGAAAAATTAAAGTTCGTTGAAAAGAAAAAAATATTCTGGACCCTTGTCGAAATGTTACCAGAAAATTCAAAAAAGATTCGATAATGGAATATTTATACGATGAGAAATTATTGTAATAAAATATTATTTTCAATCTGCTACAATTCGAAAAATACACTGACTATACATGTAACTGTTGATCTCTTAAAAATTTAAGGTTAGACTCGAAAAATTAGGTTTGGCTGGATTTGAAGAATTAAAGTTTATTAAAAACACACACACATTCTGGACCCTTCAGAATGTCAAAATGTCACCAGAAAATTAAAAAAAAAAAAATCTATTTCAAAACAAGATTAACAAACTCGGAAAATAATTCGATCATGCGTACCTACATTTTTCGCAAGAGGTCTCTTTTAATGGCGGCGCTGTCGTAGTGACAGGGTTAAATTTCTATCTATCGACCATCGATTCCATCAGTTCTTTCGTTATCAGTTCGATACTCGGTAATTAAGTCGTGAGAAAAAATATGACTTTTCACAGTACGCTGCAGCGTATCGCTGTTAACAAGACGCGAACAATATCGGAGTCACACGCTAAGGATAAGGCGAAAGTATGTACGCGGCGGCACGTGACATTCGCGTCCACGATAACGAGCGTCTTAAATCAACCAATAATTAACTCTGATTATCTGGACCAATGCACGCTGTGTTTCAACGCGTTCGCTGTTACACAATCGTAATCAAACGTTACATAATCGCCTGTTAGACGCCTGCCATTGTCGTTAACTTGCTGTCAGCTAACCCGATCGTACGAAATCGTAAAGCATCGGCGTTCATTTCGCCGATAAATTTCGCCCTGAAGAGAAGAAACAACTCCCGAAGATAGTCGAGAAGTCCTTTTCACATTTATTATACTGGCTGATAGTTAAAAAAAAAAAAAAAAATGATCGATCGCTGACAACGTTAGTGTTTATTAGAACGTTTTTTACGACGAACGCAAATAGTTACATCTTATCGAAAATAGGGAAGAAAAAAGAAAGAGGGACACCATTTATTTCGTCGATAAATTTTATCGTAAGGAAAAACAACTTTGAAGATAACGAAACGAATGGGTCTTTTATATTTGTTTTTAATCGGTACGGCTGATAAGTACAGTAAAAAAAATGATCGATCGGCTAACGTTTGGTGTTTGCTCAACGACAAACGTAAGTAATTATAGTCGTGTCGAGGGGAGAAGGGAAAAAGGAAGGAAAAGTAACAGTGCAAACATTGGTGCGCAATTTTGATAAAGTCTCCGATCGTTATCTCCAATTGAATTGCAAAAGCGTATTTTTCATGGACGCGAGTAAACTCACTTTATCAATCCATAGTATCTCGGTGAATGGCGTTTGTCTATGAGCGAAATATGGATGAGTAATTCGTCACTACCCAGGTGACCATTGCTTGTGTCCCTTGAGGCTGGAATTATTGTCGATAAATGAAAGAAAACATTTTTCTTCTTCAGCACACGATGGCTTATAAGATATTTATCATATTACGCTTTTAATTTAAGTCGTGGTGCTAATGAAGTTTCAAAAATGGCTCGTAGTAATCCGCATAATACGTTCATGAAGTGTCCAACGATCATTTAAATTAATAGGATTTTTATCTTCGACGAAGTTACTGGTCTCTTGAATTGTTCATGAAAATCGACGAAATGTGTGATGATTGGCTATCGAGTAACCGCCAGTTACGACGCCATTGGCGAAACCGTCGTTTAATGTTCAATGTTTGATGTTTAACGCAAAATTCCGTGGTAAAACTGTAGCATCGAATATTCATCGTGTTTGATAATCCTGATATTATCGCGGCTCGTTTGCGCTCCGATATCGTTAAAACCGGCTCGTAACGCGAGACTGCTGGATTATTTATAGAATTGGAACGCTAAAAACCTGTTATCTGTATGAAAATGATTAAACAAGGGCATAAAACACGTTGTGATTAGAGATACGACCGGCGAAGCTTCTGTCACGTGCTTTTTCTCACACAACGTGCGAGAAGCACGTCTGTTAATTTCGAGGCTCTCTCTGGGACAGTATAACACTAATTCCTTTATAAATATTTGCGTGACACGTGTTCTCGTGTCATATTTGTGTGTGGGCAAAGGAAAAATATTCGTTCGAAAAAGGGACACGAATTTTTCTCAGTTTTGAATCTCGATAATTTGTACTATTCACACATTTAAAAAAAGAGAAAAAAAAAGCAGGGGGAGTCTTCTTCCGCAAGGAAACAAACATTTTTATAGAGAGAGATATTCCATTTCACGAGTGCATCGATTTAATTTTCAATTAAATTCTAATATACTATCTTTTCCCTCGTGCTAAGAAAAAAAAAAAAAAAAAAAAAAAAAAAAAAAAAAAAAACGCGATATTGTACACAGTATTACAAGTTAATTAAACCTCCGTTCCTTGGTAAATACAAGATTGTACAAGGCGTTTTAAAAGTCTGGCAAACATTAAACATTAACACAATTAATACTCGTTTGATACTTTATCTAATCAATATAATCAGTAATATAACTATACACGCTTCAATTCAACCGTATATCATCAAATTGCAAACCGTGCAATCATCTTGTACACGTTAGTAGGTGGCTGACAAAAATTCAACTGCGTGTCGTTTACACACAGTGATTCAGGTCGTTCGTATTTCAAGAATGCGCTGAAAGTACTCGAAGATCAACACGATAATGGTTAATTAATCCAGTTAATCGATAGATACACTTTGAGCATCGACTGAAGTATCGACTTTTCTCTTCAAGCGAAACTAAACGAATATCGAACTAGATAAAACAGAATTACAGAAGATACATAATCTGAAAAAATTCTGAGATACGTATTGAAGCCTCTACTTTGATCGGTTCTTGTGGTCTTAAATTGTTGGTAAAAATTGGAAATTCACTTCGAAGTTCAAGAGCGAAGGTTGACATGAACGTTGATGCTGAACCAATTTGCTAACCAATTTATTTATTTTCTCATTGCAGGACCAAGCACGTGGGTGTCAAAGTTCCCGATGGCGGCAGGATCGAGACAGAGTCCTGTAAACATCGAAACCGATCGCGTAGAATCCGATCACGAGGCTTTAAGCAGCAAACCCCTGCGGTGGAAGTATCCAGCAACCGCTTCCCGGAAGCTCGTTAATCCGGGTTATTGTTGGCGGATGGACACCGATGGCGAGGGCACGTGTAAGTTCATTCTCATTTTCCGGCGAAACGATCGAAAACGATCTTTGGCCATTTATTTAAAAAGTTGTTACACAGTGACACGCGTTAACATTGAAATCGAACAGTTATTAGAATGTTTGAAACTGTTATTAATTTTATATAAAGAAAAAATAATGTCGTACAGCGATAAAACGTGGACTTATTTTAATGTCTGTAGTTGAAGTCTCTACTTTCAAAATGCATATTGTTCATTTTATTCTGAAACGAATATTTTTATATCATGTGACGATGTAGCAAATGGGAGAATGGCGAAGACACTTGGCGAAGGCTCGAGAGCTTGGTGCACGATTTCTTTTCGCCATTTTGTTGAACATTGAGTATTAAACTTCGACAACGAAAATTTAAGAAATTATATTCGCTTTCATCTGACATTCAAAGTTCAATAAATTAATACATCTAGTTTTAAGCTTTGAATCTTCAAATTCAATACTAATCAATTTTAAATAATGTGATAATTTGTAGCATTTTCGAAAAGACAAGTGTCTCTATTTGGCCATCTACTGTATAGTGTGAAAATATCTTAAGAATAATAATGACAATAAAGTTTATTATTATATTAAACAGTAATAATAAAATTTATTATTATATCAAGCAACAAAAATTTATTATTACTTCTATATTATTATAAAATTTATTATTATTATTGTTACTTTATTATTACTTCTATATTATTATAAAATTTATTATTATTACTTTATTATTACTTCTATATTGTTATAAAATTTAATGAATAATTTATTTTATAATAATATATTATTATAAAATTTATTATCAATCTTTTTTTTATAACAGTTTCAATATTTAATGCCCGAATATTAACTGACAACAATGAGTCACCATACTGCGCGCTTAAAATTGCACAGATAATAATGTTATTCTTATCTACAATAGTTTACCACGAAATTGAAAACATTCCCGAGACGTAGAATCGATTTGAATAGAATAGAGGTTGAACAGTACGAACGTTGATTAAAAAACTTTCCACTTTCCAATAAATTAACGTTTCCTTTCTCATCCTCAACGTAGAAACATACAAGATAATATCTCTGTCCATTATCACTCGTCAGTCTTTGAAAAAGAAAGGAGTGCTTAATATTTAATTCATTTAATACTTTTAGCAGAGAACTCATCGTCATGATGATATATGTCGCCGATAGGGAGAATATATATCCAGAACATTCTCGCAAGGATAAAATTAGGCTATTGAGACTTCTCGAGCGAGTTAAAAAAAAAAAAAAAAAACAAGATGGACGATCATTCATTCGGAAGATAGGATAAAAACGCGAGTTAGTACGTTGCCTCTCATTAATCAAGCAGATAACACGGGTGACTGTAAACTTGTCGAACGAACTTGTTCCGCGGTATATCGTTTCGATGAATATTATTCATCATCCTGCAGTCAAGGTAACCATGAATTTCTTATATAAGGAAGGATAAAAGTCTAAGAAACATCTAAACAAGCTGTTATCTTGGTTTCATTCGAGGACTTAATCCAGTGGATCTTCCTCTTTCCGATTCTTCCTTTTATCGGCGTGTAGGTGACAGTTCCGTTCGTTAAGGTTGACAAAGCAAGCACGACAACTTGTTGTTTCGATCACGATGGCCCAAATATTATATATGTGGCTGATGAAGAGCGAGGGACTTAATCTGAAGCGGGTTCGAAGTAGATTTCAGCGTTAACCGCGGCCAGAAGCTAATTGGTTGCATGCAGGGGCCACGAAACGTGGCTCTAATCGTCCATTTCCGACGCTGTGAGAGCCGAGGCGTTAGGTTCGCCGTTCAGATGAAACGCTCGCGTTTGCATCGTAAATCTCGCGTAATTTAAAACTTTATCCTATACACTTTGCCGCGATTAACGCTCTTATCTATGGTGTCGGTGTCCCGTTGAAAAATTTTTTTTCTTATTCCATCGTTATCATTTGTTTAAGATCCACTTGTCATACGATTTTACCGAACGTCGAATATCAGGGTGAAATTTAAAGGAATTGCAACAATTCGTCGTGCAATCCTAGGCGTGCGTTCCAAGGTGAAGATAAAATGATTGAAAAGAAAGAAAAGGTGTCTTCTTCAAGTTCGAACGTTGGGGGGTGGAATTTGAAAAAATTTGTTCATCGTGTTCCAAGTTCGATAAAATGGCAAAGCAAAAATCCTACGGCAAGAGAAGATTTCAATCTTCGAGAGGAAGATTGTAGATCCAGCTCGCGGAGAAAATTTTTCCCAATCTCATTTGAATTTCATCTCCAAGAGAACGTACTCACAGTAGAGACTTCACAGACTTTGAAATAGAACTTTTCTTTTTTACAAAGTTCCAATTGTGAACAGGTTTTCACTGTCGTCGATACGGTTACGCTCTTCTGTCACGCTGTGGCTGAAAGAAAAGAAATTGTAACGAGCGTAAAGCAAATCGTGGTCGTTGGCGTTTTCCTCGAACACTTCGACAGGGAATTTCGTGCCGGTCGAGAGGAGGCTTTTACCATCGTTCGAGGTGTGCTCGAAACGAGGACGGCCATGCCGTGACGCATTATGCGTGCTCACACGTGGCAGGAACGAAACGTTGCAAATAGAGCGAAGTTCCAGAGAATCGATCCCTCCCCCTCCCGATACCATCGATAAATTCGTTGCTCCATTTTTCGTTAACGACGACGAATACACGACGCTTAAAACAACTGACGCTTAACACACCTGTCGCTCGTTTACACTCGTCCTTCCCACGAAAACAACTGTGCTCTGTTATTCGACGTGTAATCGTTCCGTTGTCATTTGAGAATGACAAGGCCGAAGGCGAAGCCTGTAATGATCGTACATTGGAAATCATTGTAGAAATTGGATACACTTCGCTGCCAAGGAAGAGTTCGATAACTTCGTATTCGACTTATCGTTTCTTCGATAAATGTTTAGCAGAACTGTCGACGATTGAAACGTGGAATTTTCGATTCCGAGACGTGTGTCGAAGGAAATAAATGACAGAAGCTTCGATTTAAAATTTTCAACGAAAGTTTAAATGTCGAAGCTTCAAGAGGGGTGTAGAGAACCGATAAACCAAGAGAAAATGTTTTTCAGAAATTTCACTTTAAAGTGCACTTTAAAGAAAAGAAAAGAAATTTTTCGTTCCCTCACTTATTCAATTAAGTTTATTATTTGATGCCAATCATTCTCGGGAGAACAACTGAAAGACAAAACTATAGTTTAGTGTATCAAACATCATTGGAATAATGTCTAACTGTGTAATCAGAGTGTTCGATGTTCGATGTAATGCTTGAAAGTTTAGCATTTTGAACAGTATTTTCATTGAACAGATAATATATAAATTGCAGATGGTAGTAGATGATATTACGAGATGATAAAACAGATGATAACAAATGAAAATCTTTTTTCGCGATTTTCTTCAAAATGGAGCAAAAAAACGAACTGAAAACTTTCTAAAAGACATATTTTCTTGATTTATTATAGTCCCGTACATGCTCCCGAGGTTTCGACGTTTAACTTTGGGACACCCTATAATATTTTACGAAAAATTATTCTCCAAAAAATACAGTCTATTTTTCATCTATAAAATTTCTAACGAAAATTATAAATTGGTCGTTTTGACCATTTTTGGTTCAGTCAATCTAGTGTTGATCGATATGTGGACAAATGCTGACGCGAATTTAAGACGCTTATTAACAAATGCTACATTACGTTTAATTATGCACCAGTGATAATCAAAAGTTCTTGTAAATATCTAAATTAATGGTAATTTTGCACTTTGAAACGACCGCGCTCTTTGAACGTATCAAGAACAATATATAAAAGAGACTACTCTCGCTTTTTGTTCCAATGCAAATCAACCATCTCGTTCCTTCATTGCGATTCACCGAGCAGCTGTTCGTTCTACACTGTCGAACCCGCCAGAACTTTCTGGCACTAATGGCTTCATATCTTCTCTGTGACATTTCCATTCGTGGAACTTTCGCAACGAGGCTTTTTTCTAACGACGCTGAGCTGAGATTTCTCTGCTCGCAACAAATGAGAAGATCAAATCTCTCGCACGAACGTTGCGAGTACAACGTTAACGCGAATGAATTTTGAACTTGCGGGGTCACAATACAAATTTCATCTTGACAAGTATATAACGATGAAAAGTTGCGCAATAAATTAACAGTATGATCTTGCTAATAGCACATTTTTCGCAGTGGTAGTCACTCCTGATGCTGTCGATCTTCGCAACAAATTTCGGAAATGATGGAGAGTAATTTCGAATAATTTAAAGACAGTCTAAAGAAGTATAATTATAATAGTGACTCTATTGAAACATTGTATTTGAAATATTGTATTTGTGGAAATGTTGTTTCAAGAAATGCTTGTGACATAAGTTTATATTTTCGTGAAAGTTCTATTCTTTCTACATCATTTATTTCAATATATATACATTACATTTTAAAATTTTAATTTCCATTTTTCTTTTCTTTTAATTTTATTTTACTTATTTTTTTTTTTTTTACTTTTCTCACACTTTGTCATTGTTGAGCGCACTTTTTCATTTACATATTAGATTAGGTACATACATATTTGCATAATTCGACAACGTTTGTCTTGAAATGAATAACTTTAAAAATTTACTTATGATGGCGCTGACGACAAGAATGAAAAGACAAGCGTCGGTCCCACGGGATTATTGTGACAGCGAAAGTATTTAAAAAAAAACACTTCGAACAGATGTAGAATGAATCGATGAATAGAAGCAGGTGATTCCCCGTACGATCCGAGGCCACGTTCGCCAATTCTGACCTGCACGCCATAAATCTTCCTCTAACCTTTGCATTGTGACGCGCGCGGGGGGCTTCTTTGGCTGTTCGCTATCCCTCTCGCGATCCCTTCCCGTATCGTTCTTGTAATTCGGCTAATCAAGCGTATCCTGTAATTCAACGCGCTGAAACGAACCGCGTTCCCTCCCTATCCGCGTCTGTTTTCACATTGCACAACCGCGGGACCGTTATTTGGGGCTAAAATTAGAATTCTTTCACGCTCTGACGTCGCTCCTCGTTCGTTCCAAAAATTGACACCAAAAATTAGAGGTCTGCAGACAGGCGATTTTCAAGGAGAAGTATTTTTCGCGATGGATTTTAAGGAATTTTTTTCAGATCAGAATAGATAGGAATAGAGAAGAATGATGGTTGTTTATTAAATTGCAGTTCTGAGCGGTGGACCCTTGATGGACGACGTCTACAAACTGGAGCAGTACCATTGTCACTGGGGATGCAGCGACTCGAGAGGATCCGAGCACACTGTCAACGGACAGGCATTCGCTGGAGAGGTTAGTTCACTCCAAAAAACAGTTGCCTCGCTTTTTACGCGAATCCTTCCCATAATAGAGAAACGAAAGAGCAATTTTAAAAAGTCGTTTTAAATGTCGTTTTTCTTTCAAATTTAATAAACATTGCCATCTAAAAAAAAAAAAATACGATGGCAATAATCTAGAAAAATTTAAATTAAATAAATTAAATTAAATTTGCAGTGTAATAAATAATATTACAATTTATTAAATATCAATTTAATAAATAATATTAGAATTTATTAAATATTAATTAAATAACATTTTAATAAATAATATTACAATTTATTAAATATCAATTTAATAAATATTTAATAAATAATATCACAATTTATTAAATATTTAATAAATAATATTACAATTTATTAAATATCTATTAAATAACATTTTAATAAATATTAATTTATCAAAGATCAAATTAAATATTAATTTATTAAATATCAAATTAATAAATATTTAATAAATAATATCACAATTTATTAAATATCAATTTAATAAATATTTAATAAATAATATTACAATTTATTAAATATCAATTCAAAAAATATTTAATAAATAATATTACAATTTATTAAATAACAAATTTAATAAGAATTATATATATAAATTATATATATATATAATTTTATTATATATAAATTTAATAAGAATTTAAATAAAATAAATTAAATTAAATGACAAATTTAAACAAAATAAAACTTTCTACAGTATTGAAAAAACCTAGCCCCTAAACATTTAAAAGACTTAATAGAACAGGAGAAGTCTCTTCCGGCGACGAAAATAATATTTTCGAACAACAAACCACCCACGCTTTGCGTCTGGACTGAATGTTTTCGCAACATTCGCGATTCCTGGTCCAGTTTCTCATTTCCCGTCATCGAAAGTGACAGTGATAAATTTTATTTACGCACTCCACTTGCCAACTTTGTTGCCGGTAGAATTCAGTTTCACGGTGTGCAGTATAAATAGATAGAGGATTTTCAATCGGGACTCGCGATTCCGCGCACGAATCGAAGACGAAGAGCGGCCGCCTACGAATCACTCTAAAAAGGACGTATCGGATCGTGGCGATTAACCGTGTATGTTCTCAACGACCAGCGGCTTCTGGCCAATCTAACTTCGAGGCAAATCGTTAATAATTCACTGCCGGCAGGCATGATTCGCGTCACGATCATTCGTACGAACTTCTTACGGTTGCGATTCGACCTTGCTCGAACGCGTGCACTTTGTCGTCCGTGAGTCGAAGAGAGATTCCAGCAGTAACCAGTTCTCTCATTAACGTGATCGTTAAAATCACGGGACGTGATTACTCGTCTATCCCCGCCTGGACGAGACCAGTTCTTCTTTTTGCTTTTCTTTTCGTCTATGTGTTTAAAAAAAAAAAAATTGAATTTTTTCTTTTCCTTCAGTAGAATAATGAAATTTTATATTTTAGACTATAATTTAGACTCGAATTTGTCTTTTTAACCTCCGCCTGAACAAGATTAGTTATCTTTTCTTTTTTCTTTCTTCGTTTCTAAAAAAAAAAATTAATATTTTCTGTTCCTTAAGTAAAATAATTAGATTTTATATTTTAGACTATAATTTAGANTTCGTTTCTAAAAAAAAAAATTAATATTTTCTATTCCTCAAGAAAAATAATTAGATTTTATATTTTAGACTATAATTTAGACTCGAATTTGTCTTTCTAACCTCCGCCTGGACAAGATTAATTATCTTCTCTTTTTTCACTTTTCTTTTCATCTAGATTTCTAAAAATAAATTAACGTTATCTTTTCCATAAGTAGAATAATTAGATTTTTACTCGAACGCCGCGTGGTTGTTTGCGCATCTTGTTACAATAGACCAGAAGACTTATGATAATTGCTCCGTGTGCTGTTTGTATGGAAATGGCAAACGGAGTTAGAACTTACGTAAGTAAGGAAATGTGTTCGAACTTCGTGAGTCTAAACTTCGTGAGAAATGGCTTCGGTCGCGTTACGGGGCAAGGAACTGGGCAATCTGTTGCGTAACGGAGAAGTCCTTTTCATGATTAATCGTCGTCGTGGAGAGAAAAAAAAAAGAAAGAAAACACTTGACAGTTGCTTGAATGTTAAAGGACTGCATTCTTGGTACGATCCGATCGTACGGGGCAAAGTTTCGTTTGTTTCGCCGCGCGCGTTCTCATTCTCGATCCTCGATGCACCTTCGAGCGCGAGAGTACGATCTCCTTTCGTAAAATCGTAAGGAAGATACATCGATAACGCGGAAAATTGAAATAACAGAGATAAGAACCGAAATGAAAGTCTTACGCCTTGTGACAAATCTTGATGTTGTCCGTCGATTTTGTAAACGATTTGCAAATGAATTCTCGTCGAGAAGCGCGATCTTGTCTGCAAATGATTTGAGGAATCCGCTGAAGCGCGTCGGATTTTCACGAAAGCAGGCTGAATACGATGATTCGTGCGACAACATCATCTCTACGCAGCTTTCTTCTCGAACCGCGTGACTCCTCTCTCTCTCTCTCTCTCTCTCTCTTTCTTTCTCTGGAGTGATTTCAAGTCATAAATATTCAACGAGACGAAACTCAGATCTAGCATCGTCTACTGAGATTACCGATGATGCAAGCATCACGAGGAAAATATTTTTAATTCGGTCGGGGAGAAGACCGGCTGTTTTTCTTGGAACGAGAGTTTTTCTCGCGACGAGGATCGAATCTTCCGTTGATTCTGCAATTTCTAATCTACTCGCGCCAGAGTTTAATGACTCTACTCTACAGTATCTCCGACTCGTGACTTATTAATTGTCGCGTTTCTTCACGAATGATCATTCCTACTAATCAAATCCAATGCAAAAATTAACGCCATAATGGAGGTAACATTTTCTCGTTGTTTTTCGTGTTACAGTTGCATCTGGTCCACTGGAATACAAGCAAATACAACACGTTCGCGGAAGCTGCGAAAGCATCTGATGGCCTTGCGGTTCTCGGCGTGTTCCTCAAGGTTGGTAATTATTCTCTCTGATACACCGTTTTCCCGATCTCGGACGCTATAGCAATATCTATACTTGTACTAGCCTACGCGCGTGTATTTAATTATTTACTTTGGTCTTTCTCGCTCGTGTTAACAAGACGCAAATATCAAGGAGCACGTTGTACATTTTTAACGTATGCAGCAACGATCAAAGATCACGTGCTGGCGACAATCGAGAAAACGGGGAAAATGACACGACAATAATTAAACAGACACTTATAGGTAGACGTTAAACTCGAGCATGGTTGTGATTAGTTGACGAAGATAATGATGATAAGGTTCCGGTGTGATTTCTTGGTACTCAGGAGCCGACATTAACGTTTTGTAACTTAACATTAATTTATCATCGATGGATAACCAGGATGAATCATAAATCACATCGTTTCTATTCTTTGTTCTTGCCTCTTGCAAGCACATAAAATAAAATGAAATAAAAATGTAACGATCTGGCGAGGATGCAAATGGCATGGAGGATAGATGAAAATTTTCCCACGAGAAATCAGATCTGATCGTTCGCTGGAATTGCAGCAAACGAAAAACAACGTGACAGCTGCGTTCGTCTCAAAGTCTTTCAAGCGACATTTCAAAGCAGATTCTTAAGATGGTAATTCATTTAAATGCTGTTTGCGCCCTTTCTACGGATGCATCGTAGATACGTATTCACACATCTGTAGCCTAACACCCAAGCTTTTACATAAGCTGCGAAGCTCTCGTAAGCAGAATCCGTAACAGTGACGCGGTATCGCTTCATCATCGGCCCGATGACGTGTTACGTAATCCGCTCCGGAGAGCGAATCATTATCCGCCCGAGTTCGAAGACGAAAAAAAAAAAAAAAGAAATAAGTAAATAAATTCTCTTTCGTCGGCTAGGCATCAAGGACGAACGTGAGTGTATCGTTCGCACGATTTCCAATTGCCTGCATCCGTTTGTTTCGTCACTTTTCTAATTAAAATTTTCACGACTCGCTCTGTTGTTCGACTCTGTTTCTTTTTTTCTTTTTTCGTGTTTCAGAGAAAAATACTTTTCCGTAGAGATCGAAACGAAAGGAACGACTGATCTTTGATTAGAGAATGATCTTTGATTAGCGATTTCCGCCTCGCGTGACCGGAGGTAGAGTCTCCGGTCGCGTGAAAAGTATGCGGAGGACCTCGACGTCCCGATCGGGATTATTTTCATAACGAAAACCACGTGCGGCGATTGCGCAATTCACATTTGTCACAATGTGCTCGCGGAACGTTATAACGCGAGGCAATTCGAAAAGTAGCATTGTGCAACCGATTGTTTAACGTTGCCCCGTCCTTTGTTCGTCGGGGAATTTTCATCGAATTTATAGCAATCAATCGGACTACTTACGTTGCACGGAAATTATTCGATAAATTACTACGGTCGATTATCTAACGGTAGTTTGCGTGTTGCGTCTGAGTATCCTTCTTTTTACGTTGGTAGATTTTTACGTAAAATTACATTCGCGTTCAATGAAATTTCTCCTTTGTTCGTCGATATTTAAATATTATTTGATGTTGATGTTGATATCAAACGTTTAATGTTAATGTGATACTGATGTTATCTTTCGTGAGAGTATTATCGTGTATTGTGCGTAGCAATGTATCTCAACGCGATTTGAAAAGATTGTATTACGCTCATTTCACCTAATGCACGTTAATGGCTGGCATAAATAATATATATTAATGTCAAGCGAATGAAGATTTAATCATTGGGTAATAAACGATCATTAATGCCGGTTCCGCTTGACTGATCGTGTATTCTTGCATCTACGTCTTTTCCTTGTAAATTCTATTTTCAACAGCATCATGTTCGAAAGCCATTGCCTTCGAAATCGGTTGACAAGAAGGCGACGAACTACCAACTATATCTAGTACAAGTTTATTTAATTGCACAAATTACAATTTTGAGGCATCCAATTCATTAATTAAATATAATTCTAATTTCAAAGAATATTTAAAAATAAATCAACTCGATTCAGAATTTAATCGCTTATATAGGATTATAACCTCAAAATTAGTTTCACAATCTCAAAATTAATTGACTGTTAATTTTAATTTTCTCAGAGTATTTAAAAATCAACCCGATTGAGAATTTAATCGCTTATATAGGATTATAACCTCAAAATTAATTGGCTATTAATTTTAATTTCAAAGAACATTTAAAAACAAATCAATCCGATTCAGAATTTAATCGCTTATATAGGATTATAACCACAAAATTAGTTTCACAATCTCAAAATTAATTGACTGTTAATTTTAATTTTCTGAGAGTATTTAAAAACAAATCAACCCGATTCAGAATTTAATCGCTCATATAGGATTATAACCTCAAAATTAGTTGGCTATTAATTTTAATTTCAAAGAACATTTAAAAACAAATCAATCCGATTCAGAATTCAATCGCTTATATAGGATTATAACCACAAAATTAGTTTCACAATCTCAAAATTAATTGACTGTTAATTTTAATTTTCTGAGAGTATTTAAAAACAAATCAACCCGATTCAGAATTTAATCGCTCATATAGGATTATAACCTCAAAATTAGTTGGCTATTAATTTTAATTTCAAAGAGCATTTGAAAACAAATCAATCCGATTCAGAATTTAATCGCTTATATAGGATTATAACCTCAAAATTAGTTTCACAATCTCAAAATTAATTGACTGTTAATTTTAATTTTCTGAGAGTATTTTTAAAAACAAATCAACCCGATTGAGAATTTAATCGCTTATATAGGATTATAACCTCAAAATTAATTTCATAATCTCAAAATTAATTGGCTACATATTGCAGAATCATACGTATAAGTCCTTCGATCATGTTTCCTTTCGAAATTTCATTTGATCGTCAGTTAAGAGTGTAAATATACGTATACATTCGCAGCAGAGGTGTTAAAGGTTGATGATCACGCTGATAGAATGCGTTGCACAACGAAATTTTAATTGCAGGTGGGAAAGACGCACGGGGAAATGGAGAAGATCGCCCGTTTGTTGCCGTACGTCTCGCACAAGGGCGAAGTCGTAGAAATCACGGAGCCAATCGATCCCAGCAAACTTCTCCCTGGTGAGTGAACCCTGTCAAAATATCAAGTTTCAATTTTCTATTCCCTTTCATGTTTGTCAGATTGCATTTCGTTACATTAATTATTCACGAAGGAAAGACCTTCGACAACTTGCTTTTCGCCCACTTGTTTATTACGACGAACTTTTAAAATTTTCATTCTGGCTGTTGTCGAACAACGGTGCCACGCGATGCTGGAATTGAAAATTACAAACGAGACACGGATAGCGGATTCTTTCAGTAAAACCGGCAAGAATTTGTTTACCAAGCGTTTCCCAGTGTCTTTAAAAATTCATTCGCCATTGTCTTGGATATTTTAAATAAATGATCGCTTCAATTCGTTCGCAACGATCATCGGCTTTTGCGCACAGCACTTAAAATGATAAACAATTAATATCGCGATCATCGCGTTGTACGTTACGTGAATGAAATTACGTAATTATTCTCACGCTTGGCATTCCGTATTTTTGAATGAATTAACACGATTTGAAACAAGTCAGAGATAAAAAAAAAACTATGAGCTAACCGATCGTACGATCGCGCTTTCTAACGTCAGCGTTCAATAATTATCGCGGATAATCGTTGTCAGATATACTTACCGACGACTTTTTCCATTTTCCATTCTCGTCAATTGTCAAAAATTTTCCATAATTTAATTTGCGTGCATTTTCTTCTTTTATATAAATAAAAAATAAGAACAACGACATTTGATTATTCATTATTTCAATTCACTGTGAAAGGAAGCGTGGATTTTAACTTTTAGATTATAATTCCTTTCAAGTTATAATAATAAGTTATACAATAATGATAATAATAAATTTAATTTTATAATATTATTATTATTGTATAATTATTAATAATAATAATTATTATTGTATAATTAAATTATAATTATACAATAATAATATTTAATTATTAAATTATAAAGAATTATAATTTAATTGTACAATAATAATAATAATAATAAATTTAATTTTAAGTTATACAATAATAATAATAATAAATTTAAGTTATAAATTCTTCTCAAATGTTACATACCGTTTTTTTGTTACACGAATGTAAATTTATGTACATATACACCAGTCCATTCACACAAAAGTTCAATTTTTCACTTTCATTATTAAGAAAAAGAACTTGATTCACTTGTCAACCAAGTGAAGCTTATTTCACAAGTCGTTCGTTTTCGAAATGGAATAATATATAAAACTAGGATGTTTATTCTCCGTCTGTTAATTCAGATGACAATGGCTACTGGACGTACCTGGGTTCATTGACAACACCACCTTGCAACGAGAGCGTCACTTGGATTCTCTTTAAAAAGTGCATCGAGGTGTCTCATCATCAGTTGAACATCTTCCGGAACTTACGTAAATTCTCCCGCGGTGAGGAGTGTCCATGCCACGAGAATCATGGAGCGGTACGTGTATTTGGTTTCTTACACTGTGGATTACTTCATCTTCGTACCGTGGATTTGTTATTTTATAAAATCGGCAAAGCCGAGTGAAATAACAAATCACTCGCTCGTGTGAACACTGAATTTCCAATGTTCGAAGAGTCGTCGATATTTGAGCTAAAAAAAGAATCGTATAACAATCGACGAGGCTTATTGTTATACTATCCCTGGCAAAAAGTTTTCGATCGCTTCACTGCACTAATTCGAAGGTATTTAAAAATATTGAAGCTGAAAATTTCAAATTTGTTTGCAATACACGTGAAAGGAAACAATGTTAACAACTCCAATTCTAATTTGTGAACAGAGCAGAGATTTCGATGCTTTTGAGTGCTTACGTTTGATCGAAAATGTTTTGCCTCAAACGACGAATCCAAATTCCAAGAATCATTCGTTTTCGTCTGATATTCAAATTTAAATAAGTTTTTAAGAGAAGTTGCAAAGAGAAAACTTCAGTCTTCAAATTCATAATGGACTTCAGTCGTAAAAGTTTCTTCGCTTTCTCACCCTGCATGCTACATACTGTAAACACATTTTTGCAACAAAATGAACAGTATATTTTGAAAGTCGATAATTCTCGAGCAAATTCGGCATTGTATTTGAACGATACTTTTCACCAGCGACTGCGTGTAAATTTAACAGATACATTTAAAAAAAAAAAAAGGAAAAAAAAGCACTTGAAGATGGATAGAAATAAGAAAATTTTACTTTAGAATAAAAACTAAATTCTATTTTTTAATATTAATACGCGAAACTCTGCCAGATTCACAATATACGAGAGAACGCTCGGTAGAATTCTGGAATTCATAGAGATCACAGGAAACCGTAGAGAAATCTGATTCGAGCACGAAAAAAAAAAAAAAAAAAAAACTGAACAACGCGCGAAGTGTTCCTAGAATTTAGTATGTCAGAAGTCCGTCATCGAGGCGGAACGAAACGCCCATCGTTCAAACACCTTCCTCCCGTCGCGCGTTCGATTAATCTTTCTCTCGCCTCGCGAGATCCTCCGGTCTCGTCCGGCAGCTCGCACACCCACACTCCCTCCTTCTTTTTATATTTAGCCGTTTAGGCGTCGCGCATAGAATGAAAATTTCATTCGAAAATCGACGGAATCACGGCCCCGTTTTTCCTAATTCCGGCGCCTGTGTGCGTGTGCCGCTTGTTGTTGCAGGTAATCAACAACTTCCGTCCGCCGATGCCGCTGGGAAATCGCGTGCTGCGCGAGTGCGGCAGCTTCTGAGCCGATGACGACGACCCTGGCGACGCCGCGCCGACATCGCTCGACCGGTCGAGCGAAAAAGACGAGACAGGGGAGAAGCGAAGAAACGACCCACGGAGCAGCCGTCGATCCTCACTCTGTGTCTATCGTGGACGTTTCTCGCTGGAAGAACCAAAGTGCCTTCTTTGTCTGTCGAGGATTCCCGGAATGATGGTCGGAACCAGAGAGAAGATTTTCTACAATGGATTGGAAGATTATGAGATACAAACTGCTGAAAAAAGGAAAGAGAACGTTTGTAAGGTGTGATTGGTGGACATCAAGGGGACGAGAGAAGATTTCTCGTGTAGAAATATTGTTCGATGCCCTTTTTTCTTTTTTTTTTTTTTTTT
>NW_025109528.1:615300-621862 GCF_011392965.1 Frieseomelitta varia
AATAATTGCGTAAATCGAAATTGAATCACGAATCGCACGAATCCTTTGTTATCAGAGTGGAAAAAAAAAAAAAAAAATGGACGAGAACAAAATTTCTTCGTGCCCTGACGTCCAGAACAACATCTTACGAATGCCGTCCACACATTTTCTCAACACCCCGTATATATTTTGGATATGTTCGTCGAGAGGCTTTAGTACATAAGGTTGAATTAAGTAGGACAAACGAACGTGATTCACGAATGGCTGAACAAGATGCTGATCCATCGCGTTAACGACTGCCGAGATATTTTCTAGTTGAACGTTACACATGGTATTAAAAGAAGAGAAAGACCGAGGTATCGCGCGTTAAGCTTTTTTTATCCTTTTAGTCAGATGAATTTTTAAACGAACCGTAGCGACGATCTAGCATCTATAACGACAAAAGAGAAATTAATTGATGTTGCAAGAGAGAAACGTGCGGAGAAATGCAATTTGGAAAGTATTATATTTCGATGACACAGAATGTCCGATGAACATTGTAATTAGACGCATACGCGCATGCCACGTCTTGTTTCGAATAATCGAGTCCAATCAGAGCGATAACAAAACGTGAACGTGATCACGAGCATTTCACCTCGATTTCAAGTGCAATTAAGAAGAAAAAAAAAAAAAAAAGAAAGAAAGAAAATAATAAGAAAACAACGTAGCTGAGATGGGAGGGTAACGCTAATCTGAAACTTGTACTCGAATTTTCGAAAATTCGAGATATTCTTGGATTTCGAGGTTTCAACGCTTCGATTGATCCATCCCCAATAGATAATTAATCGGAGACTTCTGCGTGGAGATTTCTACTGCTTGTTTCAACAACGAAAAAAAAAAAAAACGAAAACCGTGCCTATTATACGTATACATTATCCGCATTGAACTGCAGAAAATTTTTTGACATCGTGCCTTTTACGAAAACAGTTTTACGAAGATTTTACACCAGGTCCGTCCACTATTGGCCGATCCTCCAGGGGGGATCTGATAGATAATCCGACAGATATGGAATGCTGCGGAATGATAATTGAAGACTCCTCATAAAAAAAAAAACGCTGTAACTGCCAAACGTCAAATTTTCAGCGACGTTCTACTTGAAAAATAAAACTAACATATCGAAGAATGTATTTTTACCTTTCTACGTGCAAAGAAATCGGCAGTCTACAGTGTTCGCAAATTCGAACGATTTTCGAAAGTAATTTTCCACTTGCTTTCCTGAAAAAAATTTGACGTTTGGCATTTGAAGAATCTACGGTGACTCTTCAGTTATGTTTATAAATCATTAATATACATGTATATATATATACGTTTTCACGTGTGTACGGGTGTGACGTTCAAAATAGACGTTTGCGGTTTTGCATAGTTTTGTCAAGGTCCACGAGGCTGTCGAGTGTCATTAACCGTCAACCTGAAAACGGAGCTCACGCTATTTCAACAATGATTGCACGTACATATCGGTCTCTGCTCGAAAATGCTGCACTGCATTTCCCCGTGGAAATTTGCAGGCTCGTTAACTCGAGTGCACCGAGCTTCCAAATTTCAAATCTCCTCTCTTGAATTATTCTTTAAGCTATATACAATATTTCAGTCTGTTTTTCTTTTTTCGATCATTTATCACTTTCTCCTTTTGATTGCCCACTCGAATTGGCAATGAAATTGAGAGAACGACGTAAAAGAGAGAGAAACACGTTTTCAGACAACGGAGAGGTGCCATTTTTTACATTAGCGGCAGCAACGATCTTCCTTCTAAGTCACTTTCCAAAGCAAGTATAAGAAAGGAAACCGCTGACTCGACATGCCTCGGGCTACGCACGCCTGTGTGTCTTCTTTTTTTTTTTTTTTTCCTAATCACCTGCGTGTGAAGTAACACAATCGTCTAATTGTTGTTGACATTAATTTCCGCGAGTTTGAGATCGTCGAGTAATTGTTTTTCACTCGATCGTTTTCAGACACGAGGGATCCCCTCCACCCCTTTCTGCGTACTGCGAGTTCATTTTTGTAACAGATGCTTTTCGTTGCGACAACAAAGCCCCTACCATTTACCTCCTCTGTCCTCTCCATTCAAAATCGGGTCACGATTGAAGTGAAAGATTAATTACACGAGCGTTTGCTTTTTAATCAGATTGTACATTTAGTCAACAGTCAACCCTTCTCTACAAACATTTTATATTCGTTTCGTGTTATATAGAATCAAATGGAGCAAATTTGAGGACAGCGCGATGGAAAAAAGAATCGTGCTACATGAGAGTCGTATTCAAGTTTATTAAGTCGCGCTGTGAAGATCATGTATGTTACGAGAGGGTTTGACTGTGTTTCCACGGTACGAAATTAAATTCGTCAATCCTTTCGGTTTTGCTGAATGATAAGTTTATTGTATTATTCTGGGCGCGTGGTTAAAATTGCAATTCAACCTGCCGCCTTTGGTCCAAACTCGAATCCACCGAATTCTCCTTCACTTCCAGAAGAATATTCAAAGACAAAATTTCACAACGTGAGAAACGAGTTGTCCTTTAATAAATTAACACACACACACACGAAGCTAATTAATTAGCATGTAAATAAATACCCTCTAACAAATAAACACAGTGGTGTGTGAAATACTTTTGATAGCCGCTATAAAGGATTGTGACCGTACGAGAAATAACCGTATTGCATGGAGTTGTGAAAGAAGTTTCGGGCGAGCTAATTCGCGTGTTATTTGACCCGGTTTTGATTATACATAATACATTTGCGTGACCGACGGTCAGAGACCGTAAAGGAACTTCGTACTCGCGTAATAGCGAGTGTCAGCTTTCAATGTGCCAGCTGAAACTGCGTGCTGAAAGTTTTCGCTCCTCCTCCTCCTCCTAACTTCGTTTTCTTCTGAAACGTGTGCTGTACGGTTTTGAATGGACATTTATTCTGCGAGAGAGAGAGAATGTGCGACAGTAGAAGAATGTCCTGTTGACATTGTTCATTTTTCCCCTGCTAACGTTGATTATATTGTGAGTTTTCCTCCCCTTCCCTTCTATATTTATTGTTGAACACGTGAGAAGCAATCTGTTTGTGTATTTCGTAGCATCGACTGTGATAAACGAAAAAAAAAAGTAAGAAAAATGGTAATAAAGGGTCGCGAGAGATCTCACGGCGATAATACAGTTTAAATGTTCCCTTTTTTTTACCATTTTTAATATAACACTCTTGTCCCCTTTACTCGTCTATCGGGAGTTCGATAATCCATTTTATTTACGACTAAAAATTCACGCATAGTCGGTCCATGAAAAAGTGTTCAAACGTTGAGTTTCCAATTTTCGTAAGGTTCGATAGCTAAATCGTTACGATTAATACCAACGTTGGTTTTCTTGGTAAAAGTATTTTGTTAGTTCGTTGAATAGCAACAAGTTTTGTCCATTAATATCGAAGAATAAAATTCAGCAAATTTTAAATAATAAAATTTGAAATAACAAATATGAAGAGTTAATGATTATGAAAGTTTTATGCTTTTGGGGAAAATTTGAAGATGACAAGAACTGTCTAAAATTCGACAAGTGCCATCAACTTTTCGAAATACAAAATCTTTTAGCTAAATGCTAAATTTGCTTTAAACACGAGCTAGAATTAGAAAAATATAAAAATGATGGTAAATCGATGGAGGATATTTTTTACAACAAGAAATAAAAGAAAAAACTTGACGTGTTTACGATGTACCATAAAAATACTGCAACGAGTTTCTACCGTTAATTCAGTGGGTTACTCGTTTACCTGAAAACCGGTTCGAGTCGTCGAAGCATGCTTGGATTTGTGATTAGGTGGATGTATCATCAGATTTCAGATGTTCTATAAAATTGGAGATGTCTCTAGAATTACAAAATTGCCTAATACATTTTTTTATCATTTTTTTCCAGGAACATACAAGTTAGAATATCTTCTAGTGATATTCAATTTATTCGTACGATAGTTGTCTTTATTAAATAAAGAATAATACCGTGTGTAAAACTTGTTATGCGCATTTCTAACTATATTTTTACTCAAACATAACAAAATTTTAATTCAAATTTTCAGAACAGTTTGACAGAAATTATATATTATTTGAGCGATGGTTTTGTTCTGCTTGAGAAAATATTTTATACATAAATTAGATATTGAAGCAAAGCTGAGGGTCTAATTTGAAAGATACAATTAAAAATGTTTGCAAATTAATCCTTCTAATTAGCTTATCTTATAGTTTGATTCAAATTTATGGACATTGAAATGCTAGCGTCACATAGCGTTGAAATGGTGGAACTAAGTTTTTAAGATACAATTTCAGTTTCAAAGGTGCTATTATCTATTGGACAGTGTCAATTTTTCAGTTTCAAAATTGAGGTATATACTCGTCTGTGCCCAAAGCATGGAACATAAAAATGCATTGAATCCAGTCCATTCTAGTTAATCCTAATATAGAATTGACTAAAGTTTAAAGAAGAACTAAATAATTGACTTAGTCGATAAAGTAACAATCTGATTGGATCGCTAAAAACAGAATCTACATTACCTAACTATATTATCGATCGGAAAAACGTTCTGTCATCTGTTATAAACTAAAGAAATTAATTAGTTCAATAAATTCAGCGCTACGTGGCGCTACAATATGCATAAATTGATCAAATTTTCATTTCTAAAAAAGATTAGTTAAGAGGATTAATTTGCGAACATTTTAAAAATTTCATTTGTCTAATTAGATCCTTAACTTTCTTTCAATATCCCATACATGTACAAAGATTCATAAAATACATGTATGACGTTTTGCAAATTCTATTCAAATAGATCGAAATACTGGCTCGTGTAATATTTAATTGGCAAACATTTGAAAAGATTAATTTAACACTTTTCGCAGTTACACTTGTCTAACTGAGACCTCAACTTTTGCCCTGTATATATTTTATACCATTCATATAAAAATTATACATTTATAATATATACATATAGTAGCAATGTATTTTTTAGAAATAGATTTGATTGTCTTGATAAAAATTGAGACATTTATAATAAATAACAAACTTTTACTTGTGTTCCTCGACTGATATATATTACGGCTAAAAAAAATTTGAAAGAAAAAAAAACATAATTATATTTTCGTACACAATCAGTTCAAAATATATTCAATAATAAATCATTTCTAATAGTAAAACAAAATCTTTGCAGATTTAGAATTATTTTCTATTGTCTTAAACATCTGAATAATTTTAAAACAAGTTGGTCGTTTGTTAACCAACAGTTGCATTCAGACACTTTATACGTACATCATGCGTACCTTTCTGGTCGTCTTTCGATTGTGTTATTCTCTTCTGTATTCAGGAAGCTTCTATCGACGTTCTTCAAGCGTCGAAAAATGAATTCTCTCACTAGGAGAACAGAATGACAAAAGAGATCATCCGATATCTCTTTTGTAATTCTGCTTTATTGTTATTGCGCGTCCAACATGCTCACCAGCGGAACATAACTGTTAAGAGTTAATTAAACGATGACTCGCTTGCTGCACTTTATGCTCCTCTGTTATCCCCCTCGCGCGATTTTCTTACTAGGAGAACAGTCCAGTGAGAAGTTGGCGCACGTTTCCTGCGTTCTATGTTCTCCTGTTATTCTTATTAGAAGACAGTCCTCAAGAGTGCCCAACGATCTCGGAAATAAAGTATCATATTAGGGGAATATAAGTATGTAGAAATAAATGAAATCAGTTAAAAAAGTGTTTAAAAAATATATTCGGTCATGTCAAGTTCGAGTTTTTTCTTTTTTTTTAACAGTCGATAACGTAGAAATTTTTATTTTCTGTACAAATGGAAAATTAGAAAAGAAGAAAGGACTACTCTGCATGATCAACAGACAAAATTAATAAAATTAATAAAATTAATTTCTTCTTCATTTCAACTTGCTGTCTTAAAAAAAAAGCGCATATATATAGAGTATCTCACTCCCTTTTCCTTTTTTTTTTTTATGTACTATTTTATTGCATTTATTTTTTCAATCCATCTTCTACTTTTTCTACTGGCTACTATAATTATTTCACTTGTATTTATTCAATACTATTATTATTTTTTTCTTTTTTAAAGATATTTTCGAATGAATTAAGTTCAATAATTAATCTAAAAACGAAACTTTGCTTTCGAAAAGTAAAGATATCCCCGTTGAAATCACTGGTCGATGACTAAAGAGAGATTAAAGCAGCTTGCAGGAGATAAAAGTATCAATGTTACCGTGATTAATTAATTTATTTCTGGCTTTTGTAACGTTAATGGGGCAAAGATAAAAAAAAAGCCGTGATTGTATCGTAAATATTTCTCAATATATTTATTTGTCGACTCGTAACGGGACTACACGATAACAGTAACATACAGATTTGAATGTTAAGGCTCTCTCAATCCTTCGAAGCTTCTTATCGCTCTACACATTTAGACGACAATCGAACAGCGAATATTGTCAATAATCACAGATACTTTTAGCCGATTCTTGTCACGCGCGTTTCCGCTTTTCTGGCGAGAACGCGCGCCACAAAATAATGATCTCGCATAAAGTTGACACGCTCGTC
>NW_025109528.1:621872-627056 GCF_011392965.1 Frieseomelitta varia
GGGGGGGGGGGGGGGGGACGAGTGGGAAACGTTTCTGAAATCTATTTACAAAACAACGTGTTAACAAACAACAAGTAACAAATAAAGAAGAGAAAAGAAAAAACAAAAAAAAAAGAACGGAAGACTACAACACGTCGCTGATCTGTCGATCGCAAATCATTTTCTCGATCTCGATTTGTTTCTGCTTCACGCTTTTCTCCCGTGATGAATAATGAAGAAAAGAATAAAACGAATCAGTTTTGTTTTTTCCTGGTCAATCTGGTTGGTACGAGTTAACGAAAGGAAACACGATCCACTTGTACATATATATTATTGCATTTTCATTGCAATAAAAAGCTCGTGGTTGCTGATACAGCAAAATTAATTGAACGAGATCGCAACACAACTTTCCACGTACGATTTCTCACGCGCGATATTTCTTTGACAGCGAGCTTCCGTTCCCTACGGCTTCACATCTGTCTTCCCAAAAGCACGCAGCCACGAACAATTCGTATTAATTAAAAAGGCTCGCTTTCCTGAAGGTTCGTTCGACGATCAACAATAACGTCTCTTTAATTCAACGCGTTAACATTTAATATTGTCTTTAAATCACATCGAGATTGGGTAACTATCGTAAAACACGTCAATCTTCGTCGTTCGATCCGACAACATCGACTTATAAAAGACACGGCTTGGAACAACAAGTTTGCACAGAGACAACATGGCTTGGAATAAAACACACACATTGACTTTACGAAAAAATATATATATATATATATATACACATAGCCGTATACGTGTGCCTCTCTTATCTGTAAATCCTCTAATTTAGCTCGTTCGTTTCGTGATTTCGATTTTTCTTTTTTTCTCTCTCTCTCTCTCTCTCGAAGGATTCGTTGGAATTAATTGACAAACGGTCCCCGGAAGAATTCTCTTCGTCTGGTTAATTCGTCTTTGCAAGCGAAGAAAGTGTACAGTCGTTTTTTTTTTATTCTTCTTTTTTTTTTTCAAACGTGAAAAGTGTCTAAGAACAGCAAGGTGAAAGTAAACGGTGTGCAATTTTCCTTCTTTCGATTATTTCCTTTGTGCAGCGTAGAACGTTATAAAAATATAGAAACAAACTATCTGTCTATCGATCTCGAATCCTTGGCTTCTCTTATTGATAGATTTTTATTGTCAACAGTGTTATTCGTTTCTACACGACTGGCCCCGCGACTTTAGGACACACGATAATATCCTATCGTTAAATCTATTAAATCTAACACTCGTTTTTTTTCCTTTTTTCCCCTTTTTTTTTTTCTTTCTTTGTACGTGTAGCTAACGATTATTGTCATCTGTACTGTCACGGGTAATATTTGGAACGAAAGGAACGCCTTATACTAAATAACGTAGCCTTAAAATAGAATTTCAAAAGTCCTAAGGACGTTTCAACGATCCCTAAACCAGTTTCAGCTAGGACATAAATCGATTTTCAGGTATCTGTTAGCTCGTCTAAATCGATCTTCGCGCGGTAATTAATTTTTCCTCGATGGGTTCGAGTTTAATCGGAACTGGGGGGGAGGGGGGGGGGCGATCAACTCGCAAATCGAATTTCCGTGCTGGTGGAGAGATTTGCACCTTCCCATATTTCGCGTCATCGATTCTGGGTCATTCTTATTAAACCGGAGATGCGCCGTAAAACCAGCCGATCCTATTAAAATGATCTTCCCCGTCGTTTCATCTTTCACCCGAGCTTCCGATTACTTACAGAACCCAATTGAATTGAACCGAGATGACGCGTTTGTAGAATCATAAAGCTCGTTCATTCCATGAATTTGATATGCCGATCGAACTATATATATATATATATCATTTTGGGAATTCAAATAATTTTGAAATAATCTTGTATAATTCTACGAACAAATTGTATCGAGGAAATATAATTTCGCACGCCACAAAGATCAAGATTTAGAGGTCTATTCTACGTATCCGATGAAAACATTTACACGAGTAACAAGAATAAATAGATTTTTTTTTTATCCGTCATTCGGATGCACAGTATCTCAGTAATATTCCTGGAAGGATTTAAGCGCTACAAGTATCGTTATCATCAATACTATTTTTTCTATTCTCCTTCCTGATCTTCGCGAGAAACTTATCGCTATTTCATCGAGTGCTGGCTCTCACTTGGAGACGTCAATCGTAAAAACGCTAAATTCTTTTGTCTTAATCTCGCATCGTTTCGCAGTTTCGCACACTGTCTGCCACAAGTAGTTTTGACGTTTAGATTTTTCTGATAAAAATACTTATGGCCGGCAGTATATACGATCGTCAGAGACAATAATACTGATGGCACTGTAAATAAAATGAGAAATCCTCAGTGTAACTCGCTGCACGAAATCATCAAACAAACGACGAAAGTCTCTGGTCTTTAAAACTATGTGAAAAACTGATTCTTTACTGCTTGCTTGGCAATTTTCCTTCCACTCGAAATGCAACACAGAAGAATGTTTCAGAATGTTTTCTAAATGTAACAGAATCACTCGACGATACTGAAAAATCGTCACGGCGCAGTGAAGAAATAATAGAGAAGAAATTAAGTTTGAGCATAGAACCTCCATACTCGAAAAGAACGACGATATCACGATTAATCTCATTCGTAAATACACGCTCTGATCTCTTTACACGCACAAATATCAACTCCGGTTTCAGATTTTGAACCATGCCCAACGTACTTATCTGGACTATTGAAATATCTTTCTTTCTTTTTTTTAACAATAATCTATATCGTCAAGATTCTAACATCAATATTTTGCACAGAAATATTTTTCAAAGACTAAAGGAATAATTATAACAACAAGAGTGGAAAACGTGGGCCGTGAATGTTTCAATCGAGTCAATCATCTTTGACACAGCTCCGCTTTCGCAATATCATCGATCACTAGACTAGTTGATCATTTTCTCTCTCTCTCTCTCTATCAATTAATCTTCGATCACCGGAAGGTCAATGCTTAAAATTTGGCGTTTTGCCTTCGAAGATCGTTGGGAATGATGATAGTGAGGAACGAGCCAAACGCTAACGTGGCACAGAGGAAGATGTTTGCCCAAAAGTCGCCCCAGGCGCCCAACGTACAACCGTAGAGGATTGTGAAAACAATACCGAACACCTGGCACACTGCGTTTAGCAAGCCAGCGGACGTTCCTTCCGGTTCCGGATACGTCAGCTCCGCTGCAAACTCGAAGCCCACTGGAAGGTAACCGGTCATGAAGAATCTGCAAAGTTTATAAGATCGTCAGATGGAGAAAGTGAAATTTCCCCAGTGAAATTTCTCAAATTGTACAATATTTAAGAGTTTCATTTACCCTAACATGCCAGCTGTCACGTAAATAACATATATTTGACTGCTGTTTAGAGTGAACGTGAATATAATCATGCCGAGAAAGGAGAGAAGATACACGCCGAGCGTTGTCTCTCTGCGAACAAATTTCAAGTTGAAATATCGTGGAAGAGCATATTCTTCCGCTCCACGTGTCTGTATCATTTACTCACTTGAATTTGTGCGTTTTATCGAGAACGATGCCACACACCACAGAGCCCAACATTCCGGCGCAAACGATGGTCAAGCCGATCCTTCCAGCGTCTTTCTCGTGATTCTAAATATTTACAAACCAACGATAAAAATTATTATTTCCAATTTGAAGGGAAAAGTATGAAGCATCGAAGGACATGGAGAAAAAGATCTCCTCTAGAAAATATATATGTATTTATATTATAAGTATTATATAAAATTAAATTATATTATATTATATTAAATTACATTATAAATTAAATATAATTTAATTTATAAATATATTAAAATTAAAATTAAATATATTTATAAATTAAATTATATTACAAATATGATATGTATACATTTATAATAGATGAAGGAGACGGCTTACGGGGAAGTATTGAAGAACTATATGATTGAGAAGCGTGCTGATGGCGTAGAACACGCCCACGTTGATACCATAGCTGAGCAGCAGCAACAAGTAACCGACATTTGTGACCAGTTTCTTCACAGAAACGAAGAAGCTCTCTGTGGATTCGGCCTCCCTTTGCACGGCTTGCGCTGGACTCGGAGGAAGCGGTGGTTCAGACTTGAAGACTGAAAGAAGATATCGTTTCACTGCTACTTTCATCAACATGACAAAAGATGGTCTCGTTTAACGATGAAAGGATTTTTTAATATCAAGTTTACGGTTGTTGTAATATCAAGTTCACGTACAGAGAAGTATGAGGACCAGAATAATGGTGGTAAAAGCAGCGACGATGTAGAACATCACGTGCAATCCTTGGCCAATTATGTTGATATTTTCGCTGTTCTGCACCAGCATCGGTGGAAAGAGGAAACCAATCGCTATGCCCAACTGAAAACAACGCGGAACGTTATTCCTGTAACTTCTTACAAGTAATAATAACAATAATAATAATAAAAAAAAATGATCACCGCTTGTCAGAACAAAAAAAGTAAAAATCAATATGTTATAGAACATCGTATAGAACTGGAATTTTGTGGGACCTCTTTGAACGAGAGAAGAATGAATGTTATTTATAGTTACGAATATCATAAATTCACAGTGAAATTACCAGCGTATTGAGAGATGCTCGACGCCCGTTGTTGTTATTTCAAGGAAGTGACAGACCATTATTCTTTTCAGCCCATCACGAGCGATCCCGACGAGAGAGTTCTGCTCTCGAAAGCTTGCGAGAACCGTGGCAAAGCTTGTACAGATACGTGACACGTCACAGACGGCAAGGTCAATAATCATTTGTATCAATTTTACGATAGCTATCGCCTATTTCTTTATTAACTCCTACATGTCAAACAACATTCCAATAAATATTTCGTCATTCTCGAAAATTAAAAATTCTCTTGCTCTTTACAAAAATTATTTCTACACTTGAATAGAAATTTTCATCGAATGATCATCAATACGATTAATTACAGTGGGACGACATCTAAACGAGATAAATTGTCGAGTCTCTGAACGTTACAACTGGTACTTCACCTTTGACACTTTGAATCTTTTTTACATGTCATAAATAAAAATCACACCTACAGAGAAAGAAATCTGCAATGATAATAAACGTGTAAAGTAATAAATCCAATTCATTCTTTGAATATGACAACTGGTACTTTACTTTTGATATTTCGAATCTTTTTACATGTCATAAATAAAAAT
>NW_025109528.1:627142-659415 GCF_011392965.1 Frieseomelitta varia
TTCACCTTTGACACTTTGAATCTTTTTACATGTCATAAATAAAAATCACACCTACAGAGAAAGAAATCTGCAATGATAATAAACGTGTAAAGTAATAAATCCAATTCATTCTTTGAATATGACAACTGGTACTTTACTTTTGATATTTCGAATCTTTTTACATGTCATAAATAAAAATCACACCTACAGAGAAAGAAATCTGCAATGGTAATAAACGTGTAAAGTAATAAATTTAATTCATTCTCTAAATATTACAACTGATATTTTACTTTTAATATTTTGAATCTTTTTACATGTCATATATAAAAATCACAGAGAAAGAAATCTGTAATAATAATAAACGTGTAAAGTAATAAATCCAATTCACCCTTTGAATATTACAACTGGCACTTTACTTTTGATACTTCGAATCTTTTTACATGTCATAAATAAAAATCACACCTACAGAGAAAGAAATCTGCAATGATAAAATAAACGTGTAAAGTAATAAATTTAATTCATTCTCCAAATATTACAACTTGTACTTTACTTTTGATTTTTCGAATCTTTTTACACATCATATATAAAAATCACACCTACAGAGAGAGATAAATCTTCCAGACGAGTCTCGTCTGACAACTCGTAATAATAAAATAGTCTGTTCGACAATGCACCTTGAATAGATTATCTCCCCGGGAAAGGGGTGCAGATTGTTGAAATGTAGGGTCCGTTTAACTCCACGGACGGGGGGCCCGTGTTCCCCTGTTCGCCGCCGCGAAATGAAACGTGGGTGCACGGTCCGACTCTGTTTCCCATCTAATCACTGCTTAACTATTCAACGACCCTGTCCCTTGAAATAGAGTTTTACCATACGCAGGTTGTGTGCACTCGAGCCCCATTTACCAGTACCGCTAGTTAACAACCGCCACGGGGTCGTACAGGCTCATTTGCTCGTGATGCTCATTGATGGAAATCGCGTGCGTTTGATACGCGACTCTGTTAGCTCAGTCGGTCGGACTAAAGTGGAGGAATCACGTCGTAAATTGATGGACGTTGACCTTTGAGACGGTAATTGAGACAATAGCCAGATACGATGTCGCGGAACGTTCCTCGTAGGTGAAGGTAATGCCTTGAAATTGATGAAGTGAGAAGAATCTCTAAAGAGGACGACGTTCGACAGGGCTGTTTCAATCGATTCGCCAGGCGTAATGTGTAATTACGTTAATTGATCGTCAATTTCGAAGTGAGTGACTTGGAATCGAGTTACGGAGGAAGGAATCGAGTTACGGAGAGAGAGAGAGAGAGTTAGATTGAAGCTTAGGAATTAATTTTCGTTAGGTTAAGATGCCACGAGATTGTTCAGTTTGAAAAATTGAAATAATCGTTTCGATATCTTTCTCAAAATATTTCACGAAATAAATCTGGCAGATGAAACGTTCGAGAACAAGTTTGAATCGTCCTGTACGTTTACACATTTTCATCTTCCCTTTCAACGTTGATTCGCTTTCCTTCCGTCTCGGTACGCGTGTCCGTTCGGTTTTCATCTTACGAAATGCACAATCCAGGCAGCCGATACAAAGCTGCGGGGCGAAAAAAAAAAAATCTTCGACCGAACGCAACGAATGGAAAACTGACCTGATTTCCGAAAACGCCGATGCTGCACGCGCTGCTGACCTGGTCCGGACCGAACCAAACAGCTGCCAGACGAGCCGGTACCGATAGAATGAACGTTTGACTTAGGGCAACCAACGATTGGCCGAGGAAAGTAATCCAGAAACGATCCGGGCTTACGCTGAACACTTTTATCCAAGATCCGAACGTCGTCCCGATCGCCCCTGCTAAGGCAGCGAACCTCAGCCCCTGAAATCGCAAGGATTCAATGATTATTAAGAAATTTAGAACAATTTCGTTTTTAAAGACAAATTTCATTCGCATATAAATTGTGACGTCTGCATTTCGCGACGGAAATCGTCAGTCGCTATCTTCGAGAATAACAAAGCGATGTTATCGAGATCAATTAATTCGAGGCGCGTTTGTTTTGACAAAATGGTCAAACAATGTCTGTTCCCAGTGTTTCGAAATGTCGAAAAGATTGTTTGAAGTCTAACGACTTGAGCTCAAACTCAACTTGCTTAATCGAATTATCTCCGTTCGAGATAAGTTTACAAGTGTTTGCTCGATCCATTAATCCTCGAGACATAATTGCCTCGTAGGTGATGTTAAGCACTTTCTCTGTTGCATTTCAAAACATCTTCAGGGAATTAAAAAAAAAAAGAAAAAAGTGAAGGGGAACGAAAAATTCTACTTCTTTGGGGGGAATCAAAGATCCAATCGAAATGGCGAGAACAATTAGAAAAATTGAGGATACTAGATGCAATTTGTTTGTAATCTGATATCTTTCATTTCTTTGTCGAAGGCCTGAATGCAACGAGAGTATGAAAGTCAAGTTTTGTCCATGTACATTTTATACGTCACTCCCGATAACAAAACGGATTAGATTAAACTCCGTTAAATTAAATTACACGGTTTGGATCGAATCGGTTGTAGATAACGCAGACAAATTTTTCCAGACGTTTCTTTAACCTCTTGCGCTGGAATGACGTGCCACGCACGTCGAGAATTTTTTGTCCCAAAATTCCAATATTTTCCCAGTTTTAAGTATATTAATATTAAGTATATTAAGTATAGTAATATTAATATTAAGTATATTAAGTATATTAATATTAATATTGAGTATATTAAGTATATTAATATTAATATTAAGTATATTAAGTATATTAATATTAATATTAAGTATATTAATATTAATATTAAGTATATTAAGTATATTAATATTAATATTAAGTATATTAAGTATATTAATATTAATATTAAGTATATTAAGTATATTAATATTAATATTAAGTATATTAAGTATATTAATATTAATATTAAGTATATTAAGTATATTAATATTAATATTAAGTATATTAAGTATATTAATATACACAATAATACATTAATATATACAATAATACATTTATCACTTCTCAATAATCCAGTGATATCACACCGACGAGTTCAAAAAGAAAGCGACGAATTCTTGTGTATACGATTTGGTCACTCGTTACGGTCCGCAGTCCAGTTGCCAGCGCAAGTGGTTAAGCGAGAGGTTGGTTGGTTTAAGCGATGAAAATCATCGAACTTACGAATCTGTCGAGCAGATAGCTCGCTGGAAAGATAAACGGAATGTAAGTTATCATGTAAATCATGCTGGTCATGTCCACCGAAAAGCTGGACACGTTGTAGTAGGCCATTATGATGTTGGCGATGATGCTGTACTGGATCCATTGCATCGCATTGCTGGCGCTATATAGCACGAAGATCATTAGGATCAGCCATCGTCGTTTGTACACCTTCGTCTCAATGATCTGCGGAGAAAAAGAGATCGTTTTGTTGAAACATCCGAGAAAACGATCTGAAACGGGGAGAGAAAGACAGATCGCTTTGATCTGAATTTTCTTCGCCAGTTAGAAGTTAGAGTCTATTTGAACTTTGCACCGTTGAACATCGTTGAACTCTAAATTCTCGAGTGTCATAATTTAAATTTCTCTGTACCCTCGGACCGTCAAGTACCTCAGAGTACCGTGACCTAAATTTCTCTACGCTTGAGATCCATTAAACCTAAGCTCTCGAGTACCTGCGCGCCAAGTATGTGTCTCTGCACTTGCAATTAGCATACTTGCAAATTAAATCCCCTAACGTCTAACCCTTCATCGTAATTTCTCGATAATCTCTCTGTTAATATTTATCTTACATCTCTTTGTATCTCAATACATTGATATATCGATATATATATAAGAAAATATTTAAATATCTCCAAAATTCACAAACAGAGTACCAAGGCTTCTTTGATTTTCAGAAAATTTATTAACACACACTGAACAAGGTGACAAGGTACGAGTTCCCGAGTGGATTGCTCGAATTCAGAAGTAGCTTCAGTTTCAGAGAACGTAGTCACCTGAGACGGTTGAACGCCGCCCTCGATTGCCTTTACATAGTCCACCGAGTTTTTCATTTTCGTATCCTGTCCTTGTTCCATGATTCACCGGCGGAGAGCCAACTGAAACCAAGTTGTAACCAATTTCACCCTGATCGATTTCTCCTCTTCGTTTCTTGGAATTTCTCGATTTTTCTTCTCGATTCACTCGGCGAGTGTTCTTCCGTTCTTCCTCGATCGAATCGACTCTCTGAGAAAAAAAAAAAAAAAAACAGATTGGACAAACGTGCAGCGAGAGATGTTTGTCTGACAAACGGGAGGGAAAAGAACGGGACACGGAAATGTGTTTCCAAGGTTTGAGAGAGAATTCTGAACGAGTGGTTTCTTCCTCGTCCAGTGTAAACGCACACTTAAGTCTAGCCAAGATCTCGTGATTTCTCGCGCCGAGGCTTAGAGTACCAATTAGTGGCCAACAGGCTTCTCGGAGCCTCAACAATGAATTCGAACGTGGATGCTCTGGAAAAACGTACCGAGATTCTCTTGCAGTGTCCCTGACGAGAAGTGTCCTTCGTTGTCTTCCTCTTTTTTTTCTTTTTCCTCCTCTAACAATCAGATTTTTCCACTACTTGTCTCGTGACTTGAAAATTGCGACAAAAGAATCACACGATTATTTTAGGAAAAAAAAAAAAAAAATGCGCTCGAATGCTTGTATAACGACAGAAGGATTTTGAGGAACGTTTGTTTGTGATTCATCGTGCGGCAATGCGAATTGATCGTTATAAGGCCGACGGAAGGAACAAATCGTTATTCGATGAATAAACGCAAACAATGAATTATTTATAAGGATCGTGCTTCGATTTCCAATGACAGCTTGGACGCGTTTTGACGGGCAATTAACAACGACAGATAGATTGACGACCGTATTTGGCTCGTATTTGAATCTTCTGGACTGTAATCAATTGTGTAATCAGTGATTAATAGTAAAGTTTAGGCATCACGTTGCGATAAAAGCGGCAAAATACAGCTCGCGGAAAAGTACGTTTTGAGAGGAATTGGATATTATTTTTTTGTCAATTAGAGGAACGACGTAATTCCAAGTAACACGAATAACGAGAGATATTACGTGGATCAAGAGGAGCAATATAATTCCCTTCTATCGACCAAATTATGACAATCAATGAAATTTTGACAATCGGCCAAGGACTGAAACTGCGCAATTTTTATAGCAATAACTCGAAAATATATATATCGAAATATATAAATATATTATATATTATAATAATATAAATATATATATTTATATTATACTTTTTATATTTATAATTATATTTTTGTTGTTATTTATATTATAAATATATAATATATTATAATATAAATAACAAAAAAAATATAATTATAAATATAAAAAGTATAATATTATATATATATATATATATATTTATATTTCAATATATATATTTCCGAGTTATTGCTATAAATATATAATATATTATAATATAAATAACAATAAAAATGTAATTATAAATATATATATTTATATTATTATAATATATAATAATACTATATAATATTATAGTATATATATAATATATAATAAGTAATATTATAGTATATTTATATATTTATAACATATATAAATATTATAGTATATTTATATATTTATAATATATATAACGAAAATATATAGCAATAAATCACGGTTTTTCCTTTTTTTCTGTCACAGGAAAGAAAGCGACACGCATCTCCTTCGAATTCAACAATCTTCGAACTTAAATTCACTCGTAGACTCCATTCAACCGCAGATTCCCTGTTTCAATTCACCTTATACTTAAGTTTCCCCAAGTTGCGCTACGATAATTTAAACTACGACAACGAAGGACATTTACACAGAATTCAGTACAAAAGGAATATAGAAATTCCCCTCCTCCTCTCTTCCCGTGAAGACTCGTCAACGAAGGATGGTGAGAGCGTTTCACAGGGTCAACGGAGGGAAAAGCCATAATTCCACGATGAAAATTCCGTAGAGAATCGGAGTAAATGATCCTTGAGCACCGGTAACTCGTGTAACTCGGTGGTTCGACCTTGCGCTCATTATCGTAAAAAAAGATCGTTCTCGTATGATTTATTCTAATGAACGTGCCCGGTTAACGCATCCGTTAGAGATACAGAGTGCGAAAACGTTCGAACATGTTTATCGCGAAGAGAATTTTCACGGATATATTATATTACGCCCACGTTCTTATGGAATTTAATTCATTAAACGTGAAATCGTGCCTTCCACACGAGTTTCTCGCTTATTTCTCTGTTTGATGAAGTTCCAAAGAAGCATAGTGAAATATAAATTTGAAAAATAGAAGGATAATTTCGAAAACAGGGAGCTTCGTATAGATCAAAGATTAGACTAATGTAATTAAAATTTCAATGCACGCAGCGCGCAAGTCGGAATTATAATTTTTGTAATTGTGGTTGGGTATGATGCGCGAGACAAGCCTCGTGTCTTTTATAAGCCGAGTGGAAAATTCGCAAGTTTCCGTAAACGGAAAATTTACGTCCCTTTCGCACGGAAAAATTGATTTCCCACGGCGAGAATTTCCACGTTCCCTTGGGAACTCCAATTTACTTTAAATTACGGGCGCAACATTTCGAAAAGATATAAAAAAAAAAGAACTCTCGTCTCAGTGATGATTAAATAGCTGAATGAAAATTGTGCGTTCCTCGTGTGAAAATAAGAAAATTAGAATAAAATTAATAAATAAAAGTTAAAATAGAAAAATAAAAATTAATAAAATTAATAAGCAAAAATAAAAATTAAACAATGCAATGTAAGTTCGTGTTTACGAAAAATATTGCCGAAAATAAATAGTCACTCGAACAACGCGATACGTTAATCTTGGAAAATAAAATAAAATAAAAAAATAAAAATTGATAAATTTAATAAATAAAAATTAAAATAAAAAAATAAAAATTAATAAATAAAAATAAAAATTAATCAATGCAATGTAAGTTCGTATTTAAAAAAAAATATTGCCGAATAAATAGTCACTCGGACGACGCGATATGTTAATCTTGGAAAATTAAAATAAAAACACAAAAATTGATAAATTTAATAAACAAAAATTAAAATAAAAAAATAAAAATTAATCGATGCAATGTAAATTCGTGTTTAAGAAAAATATTGCTGAAAATAAATAGTCACTCGAACAACGTGATACGTTAATCTTGGAAAATTAAAATAAAAACATAAAAATTGATAAATTTAATAAACAAAAATTAAAATAAAAAAATAAAAATTAATCGATGCAATGTAAGTTTGTGTTTAAGAAAAATATTGCTGAAAATAAATAATCACTCGAACAATGCGATACGTTAATCTTGGAAAATAAAATAAAATAAAAAAAAATAAAAATTAATAAATTTAGTAAATAAAAATTAAAGTAAAAAAATAAAAATTAATAAAATTAATGCATAAAAATAAAAATTAATCAATGCAATGTAAGTTCGTGTTTAAGAAAAATATTGCCGAAAATAAATGGTCACTCGAACAACACGATTCATTAATCTTGGAACATAAATGTCGATATTAAGCGTCCCATAAATGTTTTCCTTTCGCATTGTTCAAAATTCTCGAATAATTCGATCGATACGAGATTGAGAAAACCAACGAACACGATGCTTTCGAATCGCTCGATCTCGCGGGAAGGAAAAATCAATGAAAAGTCGATCGAGGAATCAGCGTGAGTTTCGTCCGGAATTCTAGGTTTTAAGGTCAAGGATCATAGGGCCAGAGGAGAAGCATTTAACGCGTCGGCCGCTACTGTAGAGACATCCCGAGAGTTTCCCGAATTGCAAATTTCAATTTGAATTTACGGCGAAACTCCATCAACGCTCTAGCGTTCGAGTATGATTATTCGAGCAAATTCCAAATCGTATTAATTCTCCGCGCTTTGTACAGCCGATGAATCACGAAGCGTGTGAAAGCAGAGGAACTTGATAGAATTGCGCTCAAAATAAAATGTTTCCATGAATGAACGACACGTGTGACATACAATAAAACGATCCTGCAGCGAACGTTGAATGGACGAACGATGAAATGTTCTCTCAGCAACGTGTTTTAGACATAGATAGACAATTAGATATCAAATTTACTGGCTATCGTTTGGGATTCGAGTAATTTAGATTGTGTATCTTTTCTTCTTAACTGTGCCGCGAACCATGTAATTGGTCGTTGAATGTGCGTGATTTATTTATTCATCTTCGTTTGGGGAATTTTTAATAAAAACAAAAAGAGCCTCGAGCCTATCTTTTATCCGCGATTTCTTCTTTTATCGTCCCTTTGTGTCCCGCGAAACAATTGAAGAACCGCTGATTCGAACCGACGCTTTGAAAACTCTTGTAACGATAAGCAAGATAAACACGAAAGTTCGACGTTTGCTTACAAGCGTGCGGAATAATTAGAGACGAAAATGGGATGATCTGTCAGTAAATTTACACCGGTGGCCGCGAAAAGTATTCAAGCACGTACATAATTTATTTACCGACGACGAAACGTTTCATTTATTGACCTTCGTAGCATTGAATTTCAAATGTATAATTAAATGACAGGAAATTTAATACACTTGGAATCTAATTAACTGCCGCGCGAATAACTATCGTTAATACAATGGCGTGCAAACAACACTTTGTGCAGCTGTGCGGGAGACCGAATTTTCCCCACTGAATTTCGGGAATTTAAATTCCCGATAAATCACGGCCTGTGAACCTTTTGCCTGTGAAATGCAATTACGCTCGGCATTTGTGCCCGCGCGCAAATTTCGACGCACAATATTTCGCTTCGAACGTCGACGAAGCGCGATTGTTTGACTTAATCATCGTTCTCGTTTCCGCCTCGAAACATCGCTCGTTCCTTTCGGGAAGGGGTGAGGAAAAAAAGAAAAAAAGAGAATGTGACTTACCTGAACAGGATGAGACGCGATGATCCTGTAGATCCAGCGATGATCGGTGATTGAGAGAGACTATCGTCTCCCGAGACCGTGTCTTCGACGACGCTCATAAAGTCACCGTTTTTATCGTTTTCACCAATTCTCACCGAGTTTTCAGTCACGAGCGCGAGTCCGCGAGAACGCACGGCCGAGTCCACGTGGATCGACTCGTTCTCCGCTGCCGGTCGCTCCGACCTATCTATCGTTCAGTCACGCGCCGTTTCCGCGATTAATCACCGGCAGATTCATCAAACGAGACAGAGTGAACGCGCGAAATGTGTCTGCGAAGCATCGAACTAATGGAAAATCGTGCTAATGGGGGAAAAAGAATTGCAGAGTGAAAAATCGTCGAACGGAGAGAGAAAGGAAAGATCCAAGGAATTTTCAAGGATCATCGAAACGATTTCTCGTCAATTGATTTCTTTCTTTCTTCTTTCAAATAAAACAGAGAATTTTACAGACAGATTGAATCACAGTTCTCCACGCATTTTTTGTTCTCGTGGAGAAATCAACGTGATACTCTCTCTCTCTCTCTCTTTCTTTGTTGTGTACTATCGATCAGTCGGGTTGGGGTACAGGTTACTCGACGTATATGACAAACAGACTCCTTCGTTCCTTCGTTCAACGGCGAATGAAATGAAAAGGTCCCTCGGGGGAAAAAAAAAAAAAAAAACGTCGATCAAAAAGTGGAGAAGGCGTTGAGAAAGGTGTTGCGTCGTGCAGTCAGGCGAGCTCGTCTGTCATGGCTGGTCGCAAGCCGATGCGACATCCGAGTCCACGGAGAGCTGGACATTAACTAAATCCGATAGATTCGCCGCGGCTCGCACCACCTACACGTCCTTCGTTTGATAGCGGCCTCACGCGCATCGACGAAACGCCGCTCGATCCATTGCTTCTGCGCGAGATTTCCGATGCCTCGAGCCCGCGATAACGGACTCTTTCTTCTTCCAATTATTTTTCTCTCTTTTGTTTTTTTTCTTTCTTTCGTTCGTTCTCTTTCCTCCGGGAGGGCGCGATCTCGCGGATCTAGAGGATCTGCTCGCTCCATTTGTTAAAGTGGATTTTTGTTTTGAAATTGAAAGAGGCCCGATGATGATGATGCCGATATTCGCGGAATGAACGCGAATGAACACGAATCGAAGAACACGAGTTCTCTCCTTTTGTTTTGGGTTTTAGCTTCGACAAGGCTTTCGATGCACTCGTTCCCACGTGCACGTAACTCGTCGCTGTACGATCACACCGAGCGAATGCTCGTTCGTTCCCCTCCCCACTCTGGCCGAATTTATGCTTGCATCGATATCGTCGTGTGTGTTCGCGAAACGAATGTATAATAAACGTGCACGAATTTCCCGGAGTACGGTAGGCGAACGAGCGAATTGGTAAAAACTTGGAAACTATCCGAGTAAATAAATAAATAAATAAAGCGTCTGTTCACGGTTCGCGTTACCTTTGAAAATTTGAAGAATTTCAAGACGATATTCGACGAAGATAAGTTGAAGAAAAATTCGACACGCGTGAAAGAGAAATGAAAATTTTCTTCGACTATCTCTCTGACGAGAGATTTTATATAGATACGACTCGAGAGTGAGATTAATTTAATTAATTTATCGAACGATAAGAAAGAATAGGGAGGGTAATACACGTGAAATTTTAATTTAATTTTCAATCGTAATACGATTGTTCGATCAAGATGAGAATCTATGTTTCTCCATTCACTTTCTGTTTAAACAATGAATACGTATCTTCTCTTGATCGATCGAGTAAAAGTCGAAACGATTCGAACGATCAACGCTGTCACATTGATCGACGTTGTTAGATCGATTCAGCGTTAAGAATGCTGACTCCTAGAGAAAACGAATAATCCTCTAACTAGAAAATAATGAAATAGCACAACACTGACACTCATACATTTTAAACATCCGCAATAACGTTGTTGTAAATGAGAAACAAAAAATACATTTGAACCGAAACAAAGATAACATAAATAAAAATAACACCGAAATAAAGATAACACCGAAATAAAGATAACACCGAAATGAAGACATTTGAAAGAAACAAAAATAATTCTTGCTAATTATTGGACGATAACAACATGAATCACACAGCCAGCGAGAGTTGTGGCGAATTAACGTTTTAAATCTTTTAACGATGAAACTTCATTCGGACAAATCGTTCGTAATAACGGAGAAATCTGTATATATAAATAAATCCTGTATGCCATAATCCAGTATGAAGCATCGTTTAAAAATAGAAATACATTCATCTTGTTAATATTAATATTCAACACACTGATACGTCAATGTTCAATATTAATATTCAACACACTGATATGTTAATCCAATACATTCGTTCGATCCTCAGTTTCCATTAGTTTCAAAAAAAAAAAAAAAAAACTAAAAGAGAAAATATAATTTGTACTAAACCAAAAGAAAATATCGTTGTACATACTTTGTAACTGAAAAAAAAAACTACTCTGATTAACGAGTCATCGAACGCGAAAAGGAACCAGCACCTTAACCGAAAAATGTTACGTAAACATTTTGCGGAGAGTACGAATAGTAGACGGACCTGTCTGTCTGACCAGACGCGTAATTATCCTACTTCGCGATGGAAGAACAGAGACAAAGGCAAAAAAAATTTTGGAGTATTATAGCATCGACTATCGCGAACAACGATGCAAATATAAATGTTCGTTTAAACGTAAAGTTTCTTTATCTGAAAGCTCGTCACGCGTTCGGTGGAAAGCTCGAACCGATCGAAATCAGACACGATTATATAGTTGCCGGTTAAATGGTTGGGGAGCATCGTTGTTTATCGTGATCATTATCGTCGGTTAGACGTCTGTTGACGAAAAACAACAGGCAATAGCTGAACGCAACTGACAATGTGTCAGGATGACACAGAGGTACTAATTGCTCGGTTCGTGCTCGGAGCGTGATAGCAAACCGAGCAAACAGGATCTTCCGAGAATATAGCTGGCCTAAGTCCTCGCAAATCCGACTTTACTGACGGTGAATACAGTCGATCTCGTATCGCCGAGCCGGATCTGTAGTAATTGCGCTTAACCGATCGTAAATTGCGAAAACTCTCAGACATCTAGTCAAATTTTCGCGGAACATCTCTTTCGTGTTCAACATTATACGCGCATTCGCGATATTGTATTGTATTGATTTATAATTGTATTTTATTAATTAAAATATAATATTATTGTATCGTATATATTATATTTTATAATATAGAATATAATAATATTACATTTCAGTAATTAAAATATAATATTATTATCGTAGTATATATATGTATATAAATATAATATTTTACAAGATATAATAATATTTTATATACGTAAATATAAAAATATAATATTTTGGAAAACATAATAATATTTTATATACGTATATAAAAATATATTTTACAAAACATAATAATATTTTATATATGTATATAAAAATATAATATTTTACAAAACATAATAATATTTTATATACATATATAAAAATATAATATTTTAATCAGCAAAATTGGATTAAAGTTTCAGTGTGTTACGTATTTTGTGAAGACACGGGAAAAAAATATGTTTTGTTTATTAATAATATGGTAAAAGTACATCTCTCTCAAAGTTCTGGTAAGAACATAAAAAGGAAAAGAAGATATCGACGTGAATATGATCGAGTTCTTTCTTTTTCAAACAATGTAATTTTCCTTTTATTCGAGCTTTAAATTAATAATGAGAAAATAAAGTTAGATATCATTTTCTCAAAAGTATAGCACATTTGATCCAACGTATTGTTCAGCGGAAATAGAACGTTTGCTGTGTTTGTGATTGCAAAGTAGATACTTTCAAGTAGAATACGCGTTGGAAAGATCAATCTGTGAAATTAACTTTTAATCAATTTCGAGAACTTTTTGAATAACCGCGCTGCTTGATCAGATAACGAACTGAACACGATCCACTAAAACGTTTCCAGAAATTGCTTATTTACAAAATTCCACTTATTTATATTTTTATATAAATTATAATTATAATAATTAAATTATAATATTTATATAAATTATAATTATATTTTTATATTATATATTTATATTTTTATACTTTTATATTTTTATATATTTTATTTTTATATATTTTTATATTTTTTATATTTTTATATTTTTATACACGTTAGAAATTATTATATTTTTAGTTTTATATTTTTATATTCTTATATATTTTAAATTTTTATTATATATTCTTATATATTTTAAATTTTTATATTTGTATATTTTTATATTTTTTCTTCCTCAAAAAAAGTTTCAAAACAACTCTTATCGTTTCGTGTTAAAGTAGTTTGCGAGAAATATCTCTCCTCTCAGGAGCTTTAGCATCTTTCAAGCTTTAGCTTGATCCGAATTTATCCTTTTAACAATTGTTTCACGTTCGAAAAAAAAATATCTTCCTTCTTCCGAAGTAGAACACGCCCAATTCGTCAACTTGTCGCACAATATTGGCATTATGTTTGAACAATTATTGTGTCACCGGATTCGATCCGACCTCGTTAAACTCAAAATCAAACAACCGAGATAAGACACGTCATTGATAAAACATTTTAGTGGCGATCGATCATTTATCTACGTTATGTAGCTTGCTGCGCGTCGCACGTATGACACAACGTAAATTATTGTGTTCCCTGACTTGTTCGAGTTGCTCCTCTCCGGTTATGCAACGTTTTTCTTCTCTCTGCGTACGCACATATCGGCGCAAAAAGAAAAAGAAACGAAAAGAAAAACGAGAAAGTTTGTTCCGATTCGTTGGTGTTTGATGCCAAAAGAAGCTCCTTATCTATCTATTGAATCCTCTTATCTATCTATCTGTCACTTTTCTATTTCTTTCTCCTTTGTTCCTTTTTTGCGAATTAATTATCAAATTGAGATAGACGTTAACTGCATAGTTCCAGGATGATTTTGATTTCCTTTCGGATATTTTCCTCCAAAAAAAAAAAAAAAAAAAAAAAAAAAAAAACAGACTATTCCCCGTGATCGAATCGTTATCGATAGCAAACGTTAATAAAAATAATTAAGACAAACACTCGTGTTTGTATCTCCATTGCTGCAAACACGTCACATAAAAAAATATCTCAATTTCTCGACGATACGTATGCTCGAAAGTTCGCTTTCCCAATCTAATCGACGATTATCGAGAAATGACGACAATGTTTATAACCGCAACAATAAAGGTCTGAAGTACCAGCTAGTAGTTAAGTCACGATAACAATTAGTAGAAAGTTACTAAAGTTTCAAGGATTCAGCGAAACGGAATAGTACGCAAGCTGAATACTGGTCGATACAATTCACAACCCCGTTATCAGCGTTCGCTGATAAAAGTTACAAACAGTTGGAAAGTTGCACGAGAGTTGCGGTGTCTATCTGGCCGGGGCGTTTATCTAATCGAAGGAAGACGTAATAGGAACGAAAAGAATTCATACCTGAGATAGCGGCTGATCAGAATGCTGGTTAGTTTGAAGCAGAAGGTCGCTCGACTCTTCTGGAAAATCTTGAATTTCGCTCATCGTCGTTGGCCGTCGAATTCACAAGCTCGATGTCGATTTCGATCAACGATCCTGCGTTCTTTTTTTTCCTTTTTTTTTTTTTTTTTGTTTACGTTCTTCCGACTGTTAAAGCACGCGAGAACTACTGCCGACGATTCTTCAAATGCAAATGAATCGAGTTTTTTTTAATCGCGTTTCAGTCAATTGAACATTCCTGATACCGTAGAAAATCGTAACGAAGCAGAATTAATGGAAGTTTTACGAGCATGTGTCACGAAACGCGCGATTGATTAGAACTGAAGATCCACGACGATTGATCAAAGTCGCGTCTGTTGGCAAAACAAAGCCAAACTGGAATATTAATTTTCTTAGGAGAAACGTGTTTACAATGTTTGATACGAGCTCGAAAGGTTATTTGATGGATACCGTGAACCGCGACGCTGTATCGGGATGATGATGATGATGATGATGATGAATTTCCACGCATCGAACCATCATTTCTTCGTTAATGATTCGTCAATGTTCAGCTGCCATTAAGTGGAGTCGTAAGCAAGTGAAAGAACTAACTTCATGCGCTGAAATGACGTGCCACGCACATCGAAAATTTATTGTAATATTTTCTCAGTTTCAAGTATATTTAAGTAAAACAAAATAGGCAAAACAAATGATCAATTTATTACTTCTCAATAATTTATATCCAGTGATATCATACCGACGAGTTCAAAAGAAAAAGAAAGCGACGAATTAATGTATACGGTTCGGTCACTCGTTACGGTCCGCAATCAGTTGACAGCGCAATGGGTTAACTTTTTGCACTGAAATTACGTGCCACGCACGTCGAGAATTTTTTGTACCAAAATTGTAATATTTTCTCAGTTTCAAGTATATTTAAGTTAAACAAAATAGGCAAAACAAATAATCAATTTATCACTTGTCAATAATTTCTATCCAGTGATATCATACGAGTTCAAAAAGCAAACGACTCGTTATGGTCCGCAATCAGTTGCCAGCGCAACTGATTAAACACGCTAATATCTCTTAAAAGAAGTAATAATTTTTTAAATAAGAAATTTAATGCAATCTCTTTTAACTCTTTGTGACTTGCTTGTTAAAGCATAGCCTTGAACCATGTAATTTACTGTCCTATTCGTTGTTATTTCGATTCTCTCTCTCTCTCTCTTCATATTTCATTTCCGTTTCCTTCCTTTTTACCAATTCCAACCTCGTTTCCGCTTCTTTTCACCATTTATTTCCCATTTGAACTTTTTCCCTGGCCTTATCTTACCTTTCAGAATCCCCCTATTTTCTCCTCGTATTTTTTCCTCTTTTTTTTTTTACCTTCAGTTTCTTCAGCTTCTCTTTTATTTTGCCTTTAAATATTTCCCTGATCTCGAAACATCTTTTAAACTCTTTTCTTCCACGTTCTTCGTTGTCACAGTATTGTATTAATATTATCGCATCGATAAGAAGTGATTTGCTCTTGGCTATTGAATCATAATTTCCAGATCAAAAATCGAAAAAATTGCAATCGATAAATATAAATATAAATATAAATATAAATATAAATATAAATTTTGTCAGTTTTGAGACAACATAGGAAACAGGTACGACGGAGGGTTGATTCCCTTATCTCTCACGAATTAAACAACATTTTGATTTATCAGAACGATTTAGAATCTCGATATCGAGCTTTATCGATGAAATGGAATCGTAATTTTGATATCAACAGCTCTCGTTCCCTGCGAGGAAACGAAGAACTTCACGTGGAATCGATGTTTACTATTCAAGGAAATGGATACGTTGTTAAAACAGGCTGCGATTAAACATGTACGTGTTTAATATGATAATGAGATCGTCCTTCCTAATGGTTACCTCTGAATCTCTTAACCTTTGCCTCAAGTGGCCGCCAAAGCTTTCGTTGTGTTCCGCACGATAATGCTTCTGCACTCTAGACGTGCCTTAAGCGGAATGCATTATTCCGGGGGGATAAATCATTTTACCGCTGAACAAGTAGAAGAAATAACGAAGTTGTTTGCGTAATGGCAAAATCTACTTGCGTGTCCGTCAACACTAACAACGACTTCGAAAATGAAAATAAAAAAGCATCTCCGTTGATATTGTGATAAAGATCTTCGTTGAATTAAATTTTCATGCTTAAAAGCATATTTAACGACGGCTAAATTCCGGAATTTTCATCAGAGAAGTTAAAATAAAAAAAGAAAAAAAATCGATAGATAAACTTTATAATATAATGGCGCACATTTTAATCTTCAAAAATACACTGTTTTACATCGAAAATGTCAAATAAAAGTTATAAATTGGCTATTTTGATCACTTTGGTGGTCCTAGTGTTGAGACACTAATAATTTAATTAATGAAACTTGATGAGTCGAGAAAATAAAATTGGTAGTATAGTAATGGATACTAAAATTAATAATGAAATGTCAAATAACAGTTATAAATTGGCCATTTTTGATCACTTTGTTGGTCCTAGTGTTGAGACACTAATGATTTAATTAATGAAATTTGATGGGTCGAGAGAATGAAATTAGTAATGGATGCTAAAATTAATAATACAGTAGTAGATTTATTGATTCTAATTGCCTGGTCGAAGTAGAAAAGTCCTGTTACATTAGTGATTACCGACAGTGTTAGTCAGACGCGCCTAAGCAATAGGCAACCAAGTAGACGAGGCTCGAGTTGTATCTGCCAATTGTAGGTGCAAAACATCAGTATAACATATAGGTATGAAACATAACTTGTTTTATTTGTTTTATCAGTAGGAACGATAAAAAAAAATTCGTGAAATTCAAAATTTCTCCTACCAGAGATCGCCAAGAGACTTTCGAAGTTTCTTCATTGTTGATGATAATTGTTAAAATCTCAGTATCCGATAATAAACATCGTCTGGTTTATTCACGTTGTAACTACGAACGGATAGACAAAAGTAGGCTACAATTACAGAAAGATGATCGAACGGAACGCCAAATGTCCATGTTGTAATGCGAGGCAAACAATTACGGATAAGTTCGATCGTGTTTCATCCTCAACGTCGTGTGCGCCACGTTGGACGATTTGTCCTGACTACTTTGTTTGCGTGTGACACGGATCGAAACAATACTGACGTAACAACTCGGATAAGAGTTACGCAATAACTTGGCGTAGTTTTTCCCTCGATCTCAGAAAATTACATTTCCCTGTATTTTAAGCGCTGTTACGCGTAACCGACACACCGGGTCACCGTTGACCCAAAACGTGAACGTAGCGAAAAAGAGCCAGATGCTATATATGTAATGATAATAAATATGGTACCAAATATGCCAAATGTTTACGATTTATGTGCAAAGAGCATGCAATAAAACACAATAACGTTGTATGTACGCAGTGCACATAAATAAAAAATATGTTTATATAAAATTTTACATTTTTTAAACAAACTCCTCTCCTCTCCATACTATAAACGTTATTAGACAACATCCTGTACCAGAAAGTTTGGTGCAAAGCAAGTATAGTAAAAATTCAGCTATGGGTCAAAAGTGACCCGGTGTCGCTCATTTATGTACGTTGGCTCTATTCCGAGGGTTAACTGATTATCCAAGAATCGAGAGAAAGAGAGAATCACTTCTTTTCCATCGAGAAATCCTTAAAATGTAATTTCTCAGGCACGATGAAAATTTTTTGAAAATTAACAGACGAAAAATCCTCTGCCTTCAAATATGTGTCTATTTTTAGCTGTTACGCAGATATTAAAATAACATACTTCAGACAATTCGTGTCTTTTTTCATTCGAAGGGAAATTCAGAAACGAGGAAACGGCTCCAAAGTCAATTTGCAAGAGAGTACAAGGCCGAGACTGGAACGAATTGCAAACATTGACGATGAAATATGCCATTGGACAGGTGGATCATTCCTAGACAAAGTGAAGTCGCGCCGAGACGAACGACTGAACAACGCGTAATACGATGTCGAGAAGGTGCACACACGCGTGGTCTACACGCGGAGAGTTTGACTCTGGTTCAGTTCAATCTTATCGTGCGGTCCGCTCACATCTCCCTGGATACGCACCAACGTTGCCGATTTAATAACGACCTCGGAACTCCGAATTTCCGAGCGTGAAGAGTGCGTGAAAGTGCCGACATCCCGCGGCGAAAGCTCAAAATTTCCCCTCGTTTCGACGAAGCCCAGATCGTTCCTCAGACCTGTTTGCTCGTTTGAGAAGAATCCTCTTATCCTGTTTACCAAGTTGTGAAAAAAATCACGATAATAGAAGACAGAGAGTAATTTCGGAACGGATGACAACGACAAAGCGTTTCATTTCAAAGGTCGAACCGAAGGAAACGAGTTGCTATCTTTATCGCGAAGCTTACGTCGGACCAAAGATCTCGTTTTAAATATCGATCGGCAACAGCAGTCTTTCGATGCACTTCCTCGATCGAATCGACGTCGTTAATAGTTGATCGACAGGTCTTTATCGACTCTCTATCAGATAATAACCAGAACGCTGGCGGCGTATCTCGCGAGCCTCGCGATCAAGCAACTCAGAATCAGTCATCAGAGTCGGCGGTATCTGTACAGAAGTTGTTCCATGTTCCTTCGAAGAGCTATTTCCAAATATTAATAACCGAAGCCGAGGATCGAGTTTCACCAAGTATCCTCGACGAGGTCCAAGTGTTTCCGAGATTTTTGTTTGCCTCGTTGAGGGGAAACGGAAGAGAAATGGACTCGAGAGTGATCGGCGTGCAAGGCACAGCCAAGTGGATCCATCAGCAGTAATTAAACGTCAATCCTGTCGTCGCGGGCAGAGACACGAGCCGATCGATTGATATTCGATTTCGAGGGAGGGGGGAAATGAGTTCAATGAGTGGAAAAATGTTGGCGTCGCCTGGCATGAGCTTGATGGTGGCCGGTGTGGCTTCTGGGATTTGTTTCCTCATTTACAGCGGCGTTCTTCGGCGGTAAGTGCGTGTCAAACTTTGTCAAACGCGGTCTTCTCGCGTGCCTTCGAGTTCACTCCTTCGAATTTACCCGGAACAACCCGGGCGATAATAATAACGAGGAAAAATCATGGACGAAAATGGAGAAACGTAACGTGGTAAAAGTAGGTCGAGTACCACCTCGATTCCGATTGTTTGATCTCCGTCGGCTTTACTCAGCAAACACATCATTCTCGCGGTGATTTATATTATTTCTTCGACGACCTGTTTTAATTTTAATTTCTTCTTGCCAAGACGGCGAAAAAAACACACTTGCTTCCGAGCCTTGAAGATATCGCGGATAGGCGTTAATGACGCGTGACGTAGCGTGCACATGCCTCGTTTATCTGTGATGCGCTTTAAATCACCTCGTTGCGACTTCTTCTTCTTCTTCTTCTTCTTCTTCTTCCTGCTCTTTTCCTACTCGTTCTCCGTACGGTTCTCTCTTGAACTTCCTTCCATTTTGTTTGAGAATTTAAATGCGATAACAGCGGTCGCCCGAGGCCATGAGATTACGAACCCGCTTCCAAATACCGGATTCCAATCGATTTATTCACTTTCGATTTAACGGCGCTTCGCTCGCATCGATCGAGCAAGCTATCTCCAGAAAACTCCAGAGATACATTTCTATGATTCGTGACGAATTAAATCGATCATCGAGTTTATATCTGATCAGCGAGAGTCAACGTCCAATGGTCGTCAAGGAATAATCGCCATCTCAATGTAATCTACGAGCACGTCGATTATTACGATACGAGACGATGATCGATGGTTATTAGCGAACATAAACACCGAGATAAAATTCTTTCGAGTAAAAACAATTCCTAAATTTAGACAAGTTCGATTCGAATCTTAGGCAATTTTTATTGGAAGCAGAATAATTTGAGATCCTCGAGAAAATTTCTAGAAAATCGTAGATACAACTGTATGTAATATTTTGCAATGAAGCTAGTCGCGACAGCCACAAAAAGAACTCGTGTCGCAAAAAAAGTGAGAAGAAACTTCTAAATAAATATTTTCAGCTCTCGTAATTGAATTTTTTTTTCTCGCCTTCGTAGCAGATTACGAAACCTGCCGCAAACGATTTCGCTAATGAATTTCCAAGCATTGCGCGAAACATCACTCTAAATATTCATTAAGCTCTTTCTTGCCTCACCGTTTTCATTATTATTCCTTCGTTTTCTTTTTCTTCGACAAATCGCATACGAATCTGATACGAAATGGCAGAGCAGATAATCTCGGTTCGCTCAGTTCCCACAGCTGTAACGTCCTTCCTTCGATTCAAGACAATTTCGAAGGCGTATTAATTTATAAAGCAACGAAACACAGTACCATCTGGCACACCAATCGCAAAACCAACGTACAGAGATACCGAGGACATAATCTCTTGGATTACGAGATATATACGAAGATTAGATTGTCCATTGTGTTTCGGTTAATGCGAAACAGCACGCGGAACTAATTATAACTTTTCACGCGTGAAGGAACGTCGATAGCTTATCAGCGTTAAAATATGAATTTCTAATCAAAGAGAAAGAGAGAGAGAGAGAGAGAGAGAGAGAGAGAGAGAGAGAGAGAGTAACTTGACGATTCAGAATAATTAAATATCGAGGAATAAATGTTATTTGTTATTTAGGAAAAATGGTTATCTGGAGAATGTGAAAGAATTATCTAATCGGAGAGAGGATAAAGAAAACAATATAAGGAACAATGTACGAACTTCTGTAAGAATTAATATGTTATTGCATGTTCTAATAATCGAAATATAATTGTCTTTAGAATTGAAATTTTCTAACATTGACAGGCCCGGATTTAACTTCTCGCGCTGAAATGACCCAAATTGCAATATTTTCTGTTTCAAGTACATTTAAATGTAACCCAGGCAAAACAAATGATAAGTTTATTATAGTATATTAAGTATATTCTTAATAATTTCTATCCAGTGATATCATACAGACGAGTTCAAAAGGAAAATAAAGCGACGAATGATTGTATACGGCTCGGTCACTCGTTATGGTCCGCGAGCCAGCTGCCCAGCTGCAAGGGGTTAAAGGAATGTTTCTGAGACAAAAAAATTTGATCCAAGCATCTAACGAATTATCTCGAATACTTGTCCAAGAGTGCACAAGCAAGTTCCCTTTTTCCTGCGTCAGCCTGTACAATCACCACACGCTCACTCGTCCATAAACTTTGCCTGTGTGTTCACGACACACGCGTCCATTCGCGCAGAAGCGTGCAACAGTTACACGGCAATCGGCGTTCAAAGCTTTTTTTCGAACGGTCTCTCGTGTAAACGCCAATTAGACGTACGATTTTCGTGATGATTCGTCACGAATCTCTTGGGACTGACGCACAAGAAACACCAAAAGTAGAGAGGGGCGAAGAAACGAGAGTTAGTGGCCGGTCTCTCGACGATCCAGCTGGAATTTCTTCGTTCGGTACCGATATGAAATGAGGTTCCCGCTCGATGTTGAGAGTTCCCGACTAAAAGTAGTCCGGCCAAAGGCCTCCGAGAACAATCTTTGGTCGTTGCGATCCGCATGATACGCGTATGCATATTTTTCTCGGTTCGTTGCGCATAGAAGTCGTCGAACATTCCTTCGAGTTTTAACTGATTAGAGTTGCTACGATTCAAGCGGTACACGCTTGTGTCACACCGGTACTTTCCGCTACGCGCTATGCGTAGAAAAGATCGAATATTCCTTCGTAAGTTAGAAAAATTTGGTTTGGTGTGTATAATTTTGTGACTGGTCGAAACCGGATAATTCCAAATGGAAACTTATATAAAATATTATTATAATAATATATAAATATATAATAAATATTTATATATTATTATAATAATATATTATAAATATATTATATATTATTATAATAATATATAAATATATAATTAATTATATAAAATATTATTATAATAACTTATATAAATATATACTTATAATAACTTACATAATAATTTATATAAAATATTATAATTATTAATAATAAAAAAATTAGTATATAGAGATATTGCAACGAAGGAAATATTACAGAAACTCTTCTAGCGAAACTATTCTAATTTCGTTGAAATCGTGAAAAAATTGTTCCTCGTCCAGAAAAAGGGCGAGATTATTCATCCAAGAGGAAAACTGTGATGCTCGATATATTTTAAAAGCTGCAAACAACGAGCAAAAGAAGTTGAAATCGAGAGTTCATCGAGAGTTTCCGCGGGAGAAGAAACAAATCAGTATATCTTTATACTTGACAAAATCGGGTTTGAACTTTTGCAACGCCCTGTAGGCACGCGCGTGGCCGTGTTTATAAACGAAGATGTTGGTACGCGTATGCATACGACGGACTTTGGTATGCAGGGCTCGTTTTTATTTACTCTCTCTTGTTCTGACCAGTCTGACGAGTGTCGTTCACATTCTCCTTTTTCCCCTCGAGCACACGGTAAATTACGTTTCGGTGATTTTCCGAGATACGGGGGGGGGGGGGGGGATGACAAAAATCGTGGCTCCGTTTGGTTCGCATTTTCATTCAGAATATTGGGAAAGATTGAGCCGAGAATCGAACGAATTGAAGTCGACAGTTGAATCTTGAAAATTATGTGACCGAAAAATTTCTTTATTTTTTTTTTCTCTGCTAAAATGTTTAATTTTTAACCAAACTATAAATCATCAGAGGTAAAAAAAAAAACGGAAAGAAGCTTTTATTCATAAGCATTATACGAAAAATCATTTAAATTTAAAATACACTTTTACATATGTAAGATTTCTAAGAAAAATGATAAATCAATAGTTTTAATGTTAAAAAGGAAACATTTCTGATATTCTGAATACAAATTTTTACTGTCACGTTGCTCTGTACTTTTCCTCGCGAAGATTTGATTCATAAGGAAAATGATGGTCTTTGGTCATTTTTTATAGAAAAATGATACTCACCAGCTCGTTAATTTTTGAAGAATTTATTGGTAATTCTTTACTCGTCAAAGAAAATGTCATTTTCCGTTTTCGAAAGAACACACTATTTAAAATGGCACGACGTAGAAAATAGCCCAGTTTGCAAGCACAAGAAAATGTCATTTTTCCGATTTGTTGTAGCACCGGTGTATTGAAAGAATACACTATTTAAAATGGCACGATGCGCAAAAGTAGTTTAGCAAATAAAAAACGTACGTAAGCAGTTAATTGCGCGGTAATTGCGCGTTTGTGACATGAGCAATTCAAGATAAGCATCGTAAAATACGCAATACCTGTGACAGTTGAAATATTTCTGTTCTGACAAAAATTTATCTTTGCAAAAATCGTTAATTAATTGCCATTTGTTGCCATGCGCGTGTACTGAGAACTTTTTACGAATATCTTTGCGATTCTCTTGAAAATTTACAAATGTAATTATTATACAACTGTTACCAATAACGCTGAAGCAGAGCCCTGATAGAAAAAGATTCGAGAAAAATTCGAAAAATCTGCAGTACAGAGGCAATTTAATCTGAGCACCTGGAAAGTACCATTTTCATCCGCCACGTTCCTCCTTGCCTTTTCTGTGTCAAATAGCAGCGTTGAAAAAAAAAAAAAAGGAACAAACGAGATACGAGATAACGAAACGTTGCGCGAGAGAAAGAGACAGCTTAATTCCCCGAGCAACGACAAACGGAAGAACCGGCAGAAACTTTACCAAACGAAAGCAAACCGAGACGATATTGTTCAACTCGACGGAGATAGGCGCTCGTTTCTCACGGCGGCTCGTTTTCGTAACAATGTCACGTGCCGTTAATTCGACGTTCGAGGAACTTTCAAGTTGGCCATGACGCGTTGCTCGCGTGGTTGCGGACGCGTTTTCTGCTTCTCGAATAATTCGGAACAGATCGATATCGACCGGCGACCGATGTGTACGTGTGTGTGTGTGTGTGTCTGTCTGTCTTAACGAGCGTTCATTGTTCCGTGACGTGTCAGTGTGACCCAGATGAAGAAGTAATTTCTTAACGAATGTGAAACGCTGGCGTACGCGAGTCGCCGACAATGGTCCCGCGTGAGAAGAACGATACTCGCGGAGATCGAGCCGAGGCGAGCGGAGGTGCGCTCGATGATTCCTGCTCGATGGCGGGAATAAACCACGCGAAAATAACGCGTGTATCGAGCGTGGCGAACCTCGACATTTTTCAATTATTCACAAAGGCTGAGCAAGAAGGAGCGACTTCTTGGCGGGCGGCGATTAATTATTCGAATGGAGGCGGAAAAAAAGGGATCGAGTTGAAATCGTTTTTAAAACCGGATCGCTGATAAAAGTTGCAACAGGCCTCTTCGAGGTCTAACCGATGAGTAATTAAAACCGTTTCTTCGCTACGCTTTTTCTCTCTTGCGGTGTGTTTTCTCCCTTTCGGTGACGTAAGAACTTAAAAGAAAAAGAGATTTTCGCTTCGACAGATTTATTTATTTATTACGGGGAGTTTCGGATTTTAGTAAGCAATCGGGTTCTTATTTGTAATCTCTCGTTTCCGGAATTTTCGTTTCCGCGATAATTGCACGTGTGGGAAATTTCCCACGTGACGATTATTGGGGAAAATTTTTCTCGCTGAGAGTACAATACGAAAGCAGTTAAATGGCAAAGTAAAACTGTTAGTCGAGGAAAGCGACCTTGACTGACCGATTGACTTCGATCATGCGAATAAATGATTCAAAGTCCTCGTATGCGAGACAGGCGCTATCCGCGACGTTCATAAATTAGGCATATTACCAAACAAAGCGGGAGCCTTGGTTATGCAAACGTCTCGTGTAAGCCTTTAAATAGATCAGACCGCTCTGTGGGGAAAATTTATTATTAAACATTATTGTGAAATATTGTTTTAACGATACTATTGCTATGAAATATTATTTTAATAATAATATTAATAACCTCATCTCGTGTAACGTCGTTTCCAACAATCTTGTCAAAATAATTTTAAAAATCTTATGGGAAGTGTCTGACTGCTAGAAATGTTCGAGAACGTAGAAATAGAAAACATGTGTCGAAGATTGTCGACGAGAAATTCGCAAGATGAAAAAGGATAAATAAAATAATGAAAAATCTCGTCGCTTGGGGATTTAATCCACGCAGCGACAGATTCGAACGTGGGCGTATTATAAAACGGAAGTCTTTGGTACCGTTAATAATCACGATAATATGCACAGGACGCGAACGATCGAGGCTGAAAACCAATCTGCATTAATTATACCTGAAACTCGATACCCAATAGACCAATGTAAAGTAGTTCACGAATTTTCCAAATATCCGGCAAAAAATTCTTAATCAAACACAGATATTCGGAAACAATTTTTTTAAAGTGACCAATTTCGTTGCTCCATCATGCATATCAAACAGATATGATGGTATTTTGTGTCATTTTGTGTGTGTTGATGTTACAATGCTCTTAAATACTTTTCAATATTTGTATATAAGAGTTTAATCGAAAACTTTCTGTCAGGGTTAGTAATAATGGAATAGATCCCGAAGTTGAAGTTAAATTAAAGGAGAAAACTTATGACAGAAAAGTATCAAAAAGTACATTGCGAATGATCGATCGCGTGTCTTGCGAAATATTGGAAACATTTCACCATTGAGATTCAATTAAAAACTTCATTCGAAAACAACTGCGCAACTATTTTCAAATGCATATAGATTGCTCGTATTTAAAAAACAAAAATCCTGCAATGACATCTTTTGCAAGATTACTCCTAAATTTTAGAACCAGATATTTCGTGATTTATTGATTTAAAAAAAACACGTCCCACGCTAATAACTTCTGTCTGATCTGTCTTGATCGCCGAGAGACCGTGAAGGATAAAACTGGAAACTGGTTCTTTCTATTTTCGATTAGAACAGCTCTCTCTCTCTCTCTCTCTCTCTCTCTGCGTCAAATTTTTCCGCGCAAACAAGCGAACAACCACGATTTCATCCAGCATTGGGCAACACCGGGCGTACGTATCGTAAACGAATATTTGCGCCGGCTGATAATCGAGAGCGTGGAATCTGGCAATTAACGCGAGGAATGTACGGGCGAGCCTCGGATTTTTTTTTCCTTCGTTCTTCTCGATAGATCGAGCGCGAGTCTCTCTCACGGGGCATCGCTCGATTCCATTTCCCTGACACGCTATCGTCGACGTGCACGCTCCATTTTGCGTGAAAACGAACGTACAGGGCACACGTGAACGAGATGGAACGCACGATAGAACTGCTAAATACACACACACAAAGAGAGAGAGAGAGAGAGAGAAGCTGGCGCGATCGTTCTCGTTTGGCGAACGAGACGGGACGTCACGCTCGCCCACGAATGTACGCGATGTATTTGCATGGGGCTCGTTGAAATTTCGTCGAGCGTTAAGAAAACAGTTACACAACTTATCCACTTCCTCGGCTCGTAATATAGGAAACGCTTAGAGGAATGACGAAGCAGTCGATCACGTGAATTCCAACGAATCCGTGCCGACTCCCGGTGTGAAATTGTTCTCCACGGTCCGATGCCGAGCTGTTGCGCCGGTTCTCGCGGAGAATACGCCGGTCGCAACAACTGTTTGCACGTCCTTTCGTTTATCGTGGCATTTACATAACGATCGCTCGAGAGTCCAAGTGGCTTTCGTGTTCATTCACTGGTAGTTTCGCGCGACTACGAAAAAATTTTGAATCGCTAGGGCTGAGAGAAGAAAAATTATTGCAGTTACTCAATTCCAATTCGAATCTGAAGGAAACGATAGATTATACGTGAACGAAGGTAATTAAAATTCAGTGATTTGAGAAATAGTCTTTCGAAAGGAACCAAATCATAGGAAAAAAAAAAAATTGGAAGATTTATCTTTGGTGGAATGGAGTTATATTTTAACCATCTATCTAGGAAAAGATAATTAAAGGCAGAAAAAGAATTCGAATTTAATACTATGAAACTCAAAGGAAAAATTATTGCAGTTACTGCATTCCAATTTCAATTCGAAGAAAACGACAGATTATTCGTGAACGAAGGTAATTAAAATTCAGTGATTTGAGAAATAGCCTTTCGAAAGGTCTTTCGAAATCATAGGAAAAATATTTAGAGAATTTATTTATGATGGAATGGAGTTATATTTTAATCATCTACCTATTAAAAGATAATTAAAGGCAGCAGAAGAATTCGAATTTGATACTATGAAACTCAAAGGAAAAATTATTGCAGTTACTATATTCCAATTTCAATTCGAAGAAAACGACAGATTATTCGTGAACGAAGGTAATTAAAATTCAGTGATTTGAGCAATGGTCTTTTGAAAGCGACCAAATCATAGAAAAAATATTTAGAGAATTTATTTATGATGGAATGGAGTTATATTTTAATCATCTACCTAGGAAAAGATAATTAAAGACAGCAAAAGAATTCGAATTTTGATGCTATGAAACTCAAAGTTAAAATCATTGCAATTACTGCATTCCAATTCCAATTCGAAGAAAACGACAGATTATTCGTGAACGTAATTAAAATTCAGTGATTTGAGCAATGGTCTTCGAAGGGAAACAAATCATTGGAAAAATATTCAGAGGATTTATCTTTGATGCAATTGTTATAATCATCCACTTGAGGAAAGAGATAATTGAAGGGAAAGAAGAAGAATTGGTAGGAGGACAAATACGAACCTGTTGCAATCATCTATGAAGTATCACTGCCCACGACTTCCAATTTCAAGCAATTTTCTATCGGAAGAGAATAAATACCTGAATACATCATACCCACGTCTCTACAACGACGCTTGTTCAATCATCATATAAATTAGCAATCAAAGAAAACTGGCCAACCATTCAATTCTAAAGATATTTAGATTCATTGCCTAACTATTCAAGCGTCATCCAATTCTTAAAACAACGACAAACCTGAAAGTAAGCAATTATTACAACATCGAATTCTTATTTCTTAGATTATCCAATCCAGTCACTCAATCTGTTAACTAATTTTTAAATCTCCAAATCCAAAGACATTATCAATTCATAATTATTCAATTCTCAAAGCAAAAAATCCTTACAGCAATTCTTAAATCGGAATTTTTCTCATCTAAATTCAAATTCTTATACTTCAAGTTCAATCCTTTATTCAAACTAAAGCTACCAAATTATTCGAACTGAAACTACTAACTATTTACTTATTCAAACTAAAACTACCAAAGTGGTCAAAATGGCCAATTTATGATTTACAGTCCGAGTACTCAGATTTACCATGTCGACATTGTTCGAGATTTGAACGATCTTTAAGTATACTAACTTAATAAAAGTTAATTGTTGTGTTTAAATCTCTCCTCCATTCTTTGCATTCTAACGTCTCTCTGATGGAATTTTTACGCTTTAATTGTCGGTAGTTCTAATACAATATAATATCAAATATAATACTTAATATAATATAATACCTAAACTATAATACCTAAACTATAATATCTAACATAATATAATACCTAAATATATAACCTAATATATAATATATAATATACCTAAATATACAACCTAATATATAATATATAATACCTAAGTATATAACCTAATATAATATAATACCTAACCTATAAATGGCCAAATTCAAACGTCGTCTGACCCTCGCCCAAATCTCAACTCGTCTGACATCCAATCCAAACCTCAAACCGATCGTCGAAAGCGGCGAGACGTGAGGCGAACGTCGAACGAAAAAAAAAAAAAAAAAAAAAAAAAAGAAAGAAAGAAAAGAAAAAAAAATATTGACGAGGCTCGACGATCTAAAAATCAGTGAGACAGGTGTGTTGCTCACACGTGTTGGCTGCGCAGGCACGTGAGGTCAACAGCGGTTCGTGAATTCACCGGCAGGACCGGATGTGCGCGCACAGTTACCGATTAGTGATGCGTGGCTCGGTGTACGGTTCAACAGCATCGACGACGACGCCAACCAGAGGCAACTTACCGATCTAGAGAGAGAGTGGGACGAGGAAGAGGGAAAGACGTCGCGCCGGATGGAGAACGGAACGGAGAACGAACTCGAGGGCATTGGGATGCACGGGGCCGGGCCATGGCACGGGTGTCGTTAATGGCAAAACGTCGTTACACAATGGCCGGCGTATCAAACCATATTAAACAATAGCTTCGACCAGCGTGTAGGGGGGCCGGAAGCAGAGGAGGAACTGTAGAACGGGGGAAGCCTCGAACAACGGCTCCCTCATTGTTGAGATGCTTCGTGTCGCGGACAGTTAGTCAGTCGGTGTATTTTACCTGTCAGAGAGTGCCCTTTTTTTATTTATCTCCTAAACATAGTAAAAAAACGAGAGAGAGAGAGAGACGTGTTTCATCTAGAAATTGCATTGAGCAAATATTCGTACACGTGGAGTATAAGAGATTGAACCCACTTGCGCTGGCAACTGATTGCGGACCATAACGAGTGACCAAACCGTAACTCAATACAATAACTCGTCGCTTTCATTTCGAACCCGTCGGCACGACATCGCTGGATAGAAATTACTGAGAAGTAATAAATTTGTTATTCGTTTCGACGATTTTGTTTTACTTAAAACTGAGGAAATATTGCAATTTCGGGACAAGAAATTCAATTCACGGCGCGCTTTGGCACGTCATTCCAGCGCAAGAGGTTAAAGCGGTTAATCCGAGAGAGAAAGAAAGAGAGGGATTGAACTTTCAATTCTACGAATATCAGAGAGGGAAAAAATTCCTTGTGACAGCCGTGCGTCTATATTTGTGCTCTTCGTCGTTCTAATTTTGTCCGCGATTCACTGAAAGAAGCCTGAGCAGTATATCTACGAAATAGCAACGCTGTACGTCGGAACTTGGCTCTGGATGAACGTGCGCCGGCTAGGGTGAAAAAGGACACTCGAGGGTTTCATGAAACCGACCGAGGCGAGGCGACTGATCAAAATTTTCCTGCTACGGACGATCCTTTGCCGGAGAAAGCGGGAGAAACGGTAAGTCTCGGTAGCGTCCGCTCGAGGGAAGAAGCGTGGAAAACGCGCGCCGACGGCGTTTTTCAATCGCGCGCTCTCTGCGCGCACCGGCCGGTACTTTCTATCGATCGCAAGAAGATCGAGGTTAACGGTGTTCCGCGCGATACCGCGGGATATTCCTGATCGAATCGAGATCTCACGCTGAGCCGCGCGTTTACCGGGATTCGTGATTTTATTGGGCCGTTGAGCCGTTGTCGATTGCAACCAAGATAGATTGTCTATGCCGGCGATTTTTATTTGTTCAACGAGACGAGATTGGAAATATATATCGTTCGTTCGTTCCGACTGATGGCGAGGAAGGAACTGCAGACAGACGAGACTCGCAGCAACCGGCTTGTAGGTCGAGTCGTTTCATCCTCTCATCGCGATTGGCTTTTCCGTCGAAAGCAGAAAATTCGTGCTCGAGGCTCTCGCGTGATTGTCACGGTGAATCGTAAGAGAATGGGTCAAATAACAAGCCGTTATCACCGCCGAGATCATTATTTTGTCAGAGACAGAGAGTTTCATCGAACTTTTCTCGATCGCACCGCAGTCTCGTACAGCAGCTTTCTGAAAATTAAATAGTTCCACACGCTCCTCGGGTACCTATCAATTAGGAAACTAATTCTCCCTCGCCGATCGTCTATTAGCTCGCGTAGATAAAAGCAGCGGCGAATTCAAACGATCTTAACTTAATTAACGTGGCGCAGTGGAGCTTCAAAGCGAAATTAGAGATACAAGTCGAGTTGAATTACGGAACGCTTCCCCGTGTGCTGTCAACGTTTCATAAGTTCACGTGCTGCCTGCAACTTCGTTACGCAACGTTACGTGTAATTTCTTCTGTCTCGCTTTTCACCCATTGCGTAATGTTTCATTCCTGTTCGCAGAGTGTACCAATAAATAGGACGCGATACGTGAAAGCGAATTGATCGCGAGACTTAATGGAAATTGAAATTTGGAAATTTTCCAGTTCCTCGAGGAAATCGAATTTGTTAAGCAAGTCACTATACAGGGTGGGCCCGGAATTCGTAGTACAACCGAGTACGGGGTGATTCTACGTCAAAAAGTAAGAAAAAAATTTGGTATAACATTTTTTTTTAAATCTGGAGCTCGAGAAAATCGACTTTAAAGTTTGTTCATCTGTGAATTTCTACGCAATGAATTGCCTTCGTACCCTTAGCTACCATAAGGAGTGTGATTTTCCAACATGACGGTGCACCGCCACATTACACGAGGATGGTTAAAAATTTTTTTAAATCAAACGTATTCGTGTTGGATCGGCCCTCACGCCTCTAGATTTTTTTTTTTATGGGTACATATGAAGGAACAAGTTTATAAAGACAATATTTCAAATATTACACATTCGAAGCGAAAGATTATGGAGGAATTCGAGAAATTAAAAAACGACGTCAGCTTATTATTCTGTTCAGATATCATTAATTCGTCGAGCAAGCTTATGTACGCAACGAGTAGGACATTTTCAACAATACTTGTAATATGTAATTGTACTGTATTCTAGTATTGCAAGGAATGAAAAATTAATTATCAACACTTTATACTGCTTTAACGACGCAATAAATAATGTTTGTAAACACTATCTTGGACAGTAAGAGAATAGTCAACTAAATTATTCACAAAGTCAATTTTCTTGAAAACCGAGGCCAGATAAAAAAATGTTGTGCCAAATTTTTTTCTTATTTTTCGACGTAGAATCACCTCCTGCTCGGTTATACTGCGAATTCCGGCCCACCCTGTATAAATAATAGTTCTCCAGCTTCGTTCATCCCTTCGCACTCCTTTGTCGACGTCAGTTTTTTATCGTAGGAACTCTTATGTTGAGTCTCATGTTGACTCGATATTTTTAAATTGCAAAAAAAAAAAAAAAAAAAAAAATAGTTTGGAGTGCA
>NW_025109529.1:0-7759 GCF_011392965.1 Frieseomelitta varia
AGTTCTTGCAAATTCAGATTTGCAACTTTGCAACTGAAATTTTTGGAGATTTCAATGGTTTTTGCGACACATTTTAAAAATACAATGTACAACGTTGATTGTTATGTTGATTTGATTAATTATCACGTTGACGTAATATTAATAGATAATAAGTTTTTGCAAATTCAGATTTGCAACTCTGCAACTGAAATTTTTGGAGATTTCAATGGTTTTTGCGACAGATTTTAAAAATACAATGTATCAACGACGTTGATATAATATTGTTATGTTAATTTAATTAATTATAACGTTATATTAATATAGCATGTGATAAATAATATGAAATATTGTATAACGTAATAAAATGTTAGTGAAGTATACGAAAGAGTCTGCTTTCGGATTGTGATTTTTTTTATATCACAGTCGTCGGCAATTAGAGCAAGACCAAGCAATTTAGTTTACCAATAATGCACGGATTTGTACTAATTAGACTGCGAATATTTTTAGAAAATTAAATGCTCACATTTAGTAATAGAAAATTATATAAATATTTAATTTTTATAATTATATAAATATTATATATAAATATAATATATATAAATATTATATATAAATATTATATAAATAGTGTAATAAGAATATAGTAACGCATACACGTAATTGGCACAATGGCCGTTCTATCGCGTGCAATTTATAACAACGTTGCATGTGGAAAACTAAAAGTTTTCAGAAACTGAAGAACAACATCTGACGTGGGAAATATAATTTTCTCACAGTTGACACGAAAAAGTGGAATTCGTTTGAGAAAGAAGAACTCAATTTGATAATCGCAAATGAAATATTGCAGAGATGTTGCTAAAGTTAGTCCTCGAGATACTGTACGAGTTGGCAGAAAATCTCGAGCGCGTTTAAATAAAAAAAAAAAAAAAAAAAAAAAAAAACATCGTGAAATTGAGAAAAGTCGCAGAGATGTTTACGGGGTCCTTCGGATCGACGGAGAATTTCAATCAACGATCGGTAGAAATTTGGAATTTCACGCGGGTTACTAAAAACAGGGATATACTACTTACGACGATGATCGCGAATTCAGAGGGGGGAGGGCTTTGATCTCGCACCGGTGTCCTCTGCATCTGCCTGCGCACGCGAGACCAGCGACCGGCCGAGCCAGCGCGTGTGGGTTGAGCTGATCTTCCGGTGGATCTTGCGCGATGACTCACCCTCGCGACTCGTTCCTCGAATCGCGCGACACTTCGACGACTGAACAACAACAACATTTAACCAAAGCGGTCAGAGTGAGCGAATTTTTAATTTTCGAACGAAAAAACATTTCACGTTTCACGCTTTGAACGGCGCTGCAATGACAATAAACAGTGGAAGGATTGTTTGATTGAAAATTGTTTCGGTTGCTTCTCGCGTCGTGGTGTCGCGCAGCAAGCGATATTTTTCTGCGTGGAGAGGGCTATAGTCGAGAGCCCTCGAGATAAAGGGAAAAAGAAATGAGGATGTGGAGATAGCGAAATGAGATTGAACGAAGAGAGAAAGATGAAGAGAGAGGGCTCTCCTCCGCGAAGATTGCCTCAGCGAAGACAATTCGCTAAGCGTGACCGTGCACGAACACTCCCACTCGCGCATTATGCGAGAGTCAGGAGACAGAGGGTATCTCTCGCGAGAGAGGAACACTTCCACGTTCTTTTCTGCGGTGTATGTGTGTGTGCGTGTGTGTGTGTTGATCTCTGACCCCGGGTCCTGCGAGATCCCGGTCCAGAGATCGTCCCTGCTTCGCCGTGACGGTGGCCCACGCGACTCGCCGCATCCTCTGACCACTGTTCTTTGCTCTCTTTCCTGTGTTTTTCGCGGGGCGAAGTGTCAAACAGTGGGCGTAGAAAGCATTCGTGCATTGGCGCTTCTCAAGGAAGCCTTCGTGCAATTATTAAATTTTATTTTGTAGAACAAACTTCTAAAGTTAAACACTCTGTCCTAATACTCTGTTGTATGTACGTATGTTGGTTCTTGGCAAATTTGTGTCTGTGCAAACATGTTTGTGCAAACATATGTACTCCTATGTACGAGTACGTGTCGTGAAGAAAGTGTCAGTCGTTTGCAGAATTCGCGAAGTTGATCTGTCAATGAAAAAGTGTAAACACGTTGCCAGCTCAAACAACTTCAAACAACCTCAAACAACCGCAAACAACCGCAAACAACCTCAAACAATTACATCGTTTTCACAGTGGTGGGTGGCTAGTTTTTCTCGGATTCGAAGTTCTTTGCTTTTCACCACACACGGTGCAATGTTCATTCAGAACTTGTTAAACTTTCTTTTAAACATTTCTTTTACGACACGTGTTCTACAGAGTACTTCAAACATGTACAGATTCATCTTTTTCTTTTTTTTTTTTTTAAATGAAAGTTGTTTAATATACGGAAGGATTCTTTGAAATTCATCTCTTCGGTGTACGAATATTTTCTACTTCAATTGCAAACGAATTCTTCGATCTTTGGTTGTATTAGGTTGCACCAAAAGTTTCTTTCGTTTCTAGTGTTCAACTTTATTTATAAATTATTATACTGAAATTAATCCAATGACGGTTGTAATTGATTCAAATTACACCAATTATATAATAATAATTGAATCAATTTTAATTAATGATTAATGATTCATCGATAAACTAATATAATTGTATGTATAAATTTAGTTTCATGTTTGACTCCGTGTTGTATCATTGGATTACGATCCATTCTCTGATTCCATTATCTCTCTCAGTGTCATTTCCAAAATTTCGAAAATCTGCCAGCGAAATATTTTCGTGTCGTTTATGTTGAGCTGTGGGGGGAATTTTTTTTTTTTTTAGCGAAAGAAATAGGTAAAATGTGTTTTATCTCGTCCTCCATGATCCTTGGATATCGTCTCGTCTGATTACTATTATCTGTCCCATGTTCACTTAAAAAGCGAAACGTCCGCGGTAAGAAATTTTGGCTCGATAAGTAACGATAGTTTCTCTGGCAGGCCGCAGAAATTGTGAAAATAATCACGTAACGAGAGATGATGAATCAGAGTGGGTCGTGCGTAATTCAACAACACGATATTACGCGTATCACGTTGTTCATTAATAAAACTTTTATAGCAACCTGTCGAATATTAAGATGCATACACTTTTGCATTTTATAACGAGTTTCTTTAAATTCGATTGCAAATACCTCTTATAATCATATATATATATATATATATATATATACTACTTTATATAACATTTAGTGAGAACGTAGAACATTTATAAATAACGCAACTCACTGTGAAAAAAGAAACAGTTACTTCGCGTAGATGAGTAATAGGTTTCAATCGTCACAGCGACAACTATCATTTAAATCATCGGTTTATCTTTATCAGTCCTTCTTTTTCAGCCAACTACGAGTAGAAGCGGTAAAAATTGCAAACACCGTAGACGTGACAGATCTCAACGTTCTTAGATATATATACATATGTGTGTGTGTGTGTGTGCATATATAAAAAGCAGATTAGCTACAAAAGATTACACGTTTCTATCTTTTCTGTTCTTTGATCTTTCATCTCTTATTCTCGATATGTTTTGTCTCAAGATTTTATATATATATATATATATATATATATATATATATATATATGACAAAATTTATATTTATATATATATATATATATATATGACAAAAAAGAAAATCACAAGTAATTTTTTCAGACACAGCTGTCTCTCTGTCTTTCTCTTTCACCCTGTCTCGCTCTTTTTTTTTTTTTAATAATCTATCTATTTATCTTTCTCATTCTCATATACATTGACGTTCACGGAAATACTGTACCTTGTGTCATTTTCAGGTGACCCCATGATAACATCCTCTCTGAAGGGTAAGTGACAAAAGAACGACAGCCCATACATTTCTTCTTTCTGTTTTTTCTCTTCTTCTGTCTTTCTTTCTTTCTTTCTTTTTCTTATTTATAATTGTCTTTCGTACCTCTTGCATCTTACACACCCCCCCCCGGACGAACGATCCACGCAAGGATCCACCGTCTTTTTGTTTTTCTTTTTTGGACACCCATCCCTTCTAATTTTTCTGGACAACGAGGAAAATAAGCGGGACGTGTTCCTCTCATTTGCATGAGTATCTAATTTTCTTTTTTTCTTTTTGTCTCTTCCTAGTTTCCCATTCCAGTCTCTCTCTCTCTCTCTCTCTTTCTCTCCTTCACACACGTAGGAGTTTAGAAATGACAAAGTGCATCGAAGCGTGGTACTGAAAACTCCGGTACATTGAAAATTTGTTTCCACCGAATATTTTTAACACTCGAGAGAAATTGGAAATTCTCGAGTTCGAAAGTTTGACCAAGTTTGACGAAGTTGCGAACAGGCGAAGCTTTGAACGTTTCAGTTCTCGAAACGACCGGAATTTGAAAGTTTGGAAGCTCGTCGTTTCGAAACGTTGGACACTCTGATCTTGAGAATCTGATGCTTCGAAGATTTGAGAATTTAAAACGACGTGTCGATGCATTTTCAAACGAGTAGGAGCAAGTAGGTAGATGCGGCTTGAGCACTCGATTACTTTCGTCATCAGGTCTAGATCGTAGAGTCAAACGTAGCGTAGTGGACACGACGAAACACGAGCAAAAGTACTTTTAAGGAAGGCACAGCAACTTGCCCAAAATTCTGATTCCATCTGAAAAGAACAAAAGAACGAGACGACTGAAATGAAATTGAAAATGTTAGAAGCATCACTCACCCCCATTTTACTCGATATAAATAAATTTACCAAGACAGTCTTAGCTTCGTCTGGCCAAGAAATCGAAGATTATCTAGTAGAAACACTGTATTTCGTCTCGACAAAAATCCCCAACGCAGTTTTGAATGAATTAACCATAGTGTGTTGTGAGTGACGTGTGACAAGAAATAATATATAATGTCCCAGTGAATAATCACAGTGCAGTGAACGAATGAATGAATACTAATATAAAAATGGTACGAAATAATCGAATAAATTCAACAGGGATTTGGAAATGTCAGAAAAAATTGACGCCTAAGAACGAGGAAAGAAAATCATGACAAAATCTAACCTTGAGATTTGTAACTTGACTGGAGTTCAAAGTGAATTACAAATGAAAAATTGGTCATTTATACTGATGTTAAATGATATAAAATACCATTTATTACAAAAAAAAATTGGCATGAAAGAATAGTATAATATAATCTTGGTATAATATGGTATAAAATGGTACATACAATGGCATAAAATGATCAAATAAGTCACAGAATCTGAGAAACGTCGGTAAAGACGGTCTCTAAGAAGGAAGAAGAAAATTGATAACAAAATCTAATGTTTGTAATTGATAACAAAATGTAACGTTCTAAGGTTCGTAATTAGAGCAGAATCGTAAGCGCGGAATGAATTATAAAAGGGAATTGATCGCGGACGAAAGCTGTACAATGTGTACATTAATTCGTATATTAATACTGATATAAAATAGTATAAACTATAATGATACAAATTAATACTGATATAAAATAATATACTGGTACAATGGTATAAAATATTGGTATAATATAATATATATAATGGTATAAAATAATCAAATAAGTCACGAATTTGAAAAACGTCGGTAAAGACGGTCTCTAAAAATGAAGAAGAAAAATTGACAATAAAATCTAACCTCTCAAGGTTCGTAATTAGAACAGAGTCGTAAGCGCGGAATGAATTATAAAAGGGAATCGGTCGCGGACGAAAGCTGTACAATGTGTACATTAATTCGTATATTAATACTGATATAAAATAGTATAAACTATAATGATACAAATTAATACTGATATAAAATAATATATTGGTATAAAATATTAATATGATATAAAACAATCAATGGTATAAAATATTAATATAATATAAAATAATCAAATAAGTCACGGATTTGAAAAACGTCGGTAAAGACGGTCTCTAAAAATGTAGAAAGTAGAAAAATTGATAATAAAATCGAGCCTCGCAAGGCTCGTAATTCGAACAGAGTTGTGAGCGCGGAGTGGCTTATAAATGGGAATTGGTCGCGGACAAAAGCTGTTTAATATGTACATTAATTCAAACGCGTTTCATCGTCAATAATTTATAAGCCGCGGAGCTATTAATTACGCATCTCGAACGTACGCGTAAACACGCGAAGAAGCCGTGGCGATTGGTTACGCGCCATTACGGTAACGAGGCTCTTCTTTCTCCCATTCGCGCGTACCACCCATCGGCGATTTTCATTTTTATTCGTGCGTGTATCATTGTAAATACACTGTCGATCGCTGATCGCTTCTCGCTCGTTCACATTTTTGCGATTTCGCACGATTATTCTCTCGATCGTCGTTTCAAAATTCGCGAAAGATCGCGAAGTCTGCCCTCTTCGTTTTTTCTTCGTGACGTAGAAATAATTCGAAAAGAAAAGAAAAAAAAAAAAAAAACGAAAAGCGAACGAATTTGCTTACGAGCTCAGAAAAATAAAATCTGGAATTGCGGAACTTTGGAAACAGGTCGAAATTGTTCAAGTTTTGCAAATTCGAATGTTTTAGAAAAAGAAACCGGATCTTTGGATTCTCTCGATTCACCCTTTCTAGAAATTCCAGAGAATCGTACTTGAGAATTCTCCTTGTTCAATCTATATCGATTTATATCGGCCTCTCCTCGATTTTCCTTTCAACTCGAGTCGCGTACGAAAACCTCGTCAACGAGCGTCAGTTCACGCTTCGGATGAAAAATTCTCTCTCATAATTCGCAGAGGCGAAGACTTTCGGTAATTGTCGGTTTGAGAAAGAAGATTAACGCTAGAAGACGTAATGCCTCGTGTCGGGCTAGTGGTTGGCTCGGCTCGAATGGCCGCGTCGAACGATCGTTTTACGCGTTTCTCGGCTGTCGATCCGCGGAGCGTGTCTCTCTGGGACGTTCGACGAACAGATATCCTCGTTTCCACACGACACACGACGACGACCAACACCGACATGCCGTGCTCTTACATTTTATCTGGCAAGATGTGGCAATGCCGTGTTATGGCTTAGCCACGGCTGACGTTATGGAAGGATAATCCCATGCGGTCGACGCTTGGGTCTCAGATTTCGCGTCGAGGCCATAATCTGGTCGAGATGGGGGGGAAATGCGACGTCAACCGGCTCAACCCCGTGTAAACTCGGCTACATTCACAAAAATTCGGACCCGTACCTCGTCAGAAATTCGCTCGTCGTGTTTCACAGTCTCTGCTATTATTTTTCATTGACTATTTGCCGGGTTAAAGCTCAGTTCACACAGGTGACATTCGCTGTCGTTTGTCGGTACGTGGTCGGCAGATGTCGAGCTAGCATGATACATAAAGAGAAAAAGAAATATGTTTATATTTATACATATTACAAGTTTATATTTATACATATTACAATATGTTTATATTTATACATATTACGTATTATATTAGTATGTTAGATAAATATAAACTTACATAATATAATATGTAAGTTTATATTTATATATATTATAAGTTTATTATATTATAGTATATTACTATACTGCACTATATTACAGTATAGTATATATTATATGTGTATAGTATATATTATAATATACATATATAATATAATATATAAGTTATATATATGAATTTATTATATTGTAGTATATTACTATATTATACTACACTGTATGCTAAATAGTAGAGTAAATAGTACAGTACAGTATAGTATAGTATAGTATAGTATAGTATAGTATAGTATAGTATAGTATAGTATAGTATAGTATAGTATAGTATAGTATA
>NW_025109530.1:0-255 GCF_011392965.1 Frieseomelitta varia
TTTTTTACAGATGACGAAACATCGGCCAAACAGAGTTAGAGTAAGACGAGAGAATTTCGAGAAAGTTCCAACATCGTGAGGGTGGAGGACGGGAAGAGTGAAAATCATCAACCATGTTTCTTTGTCGTTCGACTCACGACGCCTGAAACAATCGTCACGCTTAGAAAACCCGAGGGTGGCGTCTTATTTGCCTGGAATATCACTGGATCGTCGCGTTAGTCTGAGAGGGGGGGGGGGGGGGGAAAAATTTTTCCC
>NW_025109530.1:303-7777 GCF_011392965.1 Frieseomelitta varia
TTTTTTTTTTTTTTCGCTTTCCCGGCTCCTTCTAAACCTTTTTCATTTATCTTCGCGTGACGCGGCTTAAGCGGCAATTTCGCAGCGCCCTTTGCATGTACCTGCTTCAGCTGCTCCGGGCAATCCCCTTAATGTGTACTTTTTCTCACTGTCATAATTGAAGAGCCGCTCGAAGCTAGAGCTGCTAGAGCTAGAGGAACGCGTTCCTCGACGCCATAAATTTTCCACTTACCAGGCCGCAGCTTTGTGTCTTGCTTCTTCGCTGGGAAACACGGGGAAAAGTGGCCACGCGCGGCTTACGGGCGCAGGACCGTCAGGAATCGGATCGCCAGCCAACTTATAGTAACGATTAACCCGTCGTACGAAGAACGAGACGTCTCTCTTGTTTCACGGAGATTCTCCGAACCCGTACGTTCGAACAGTTGCTCTTTCAGTACACGGATTGTTAAAGATACTCACGACTGGCGTCGGTCGCGTATCTTTGCGAGCTATATCCCTTAGGGGACCACCCACTGTTGCGGGAACCAGATAACTCTGGCCGAGTTGCATTCACTTTATTCTTCATTTTGCAACAAGCCTGACACGGCTCCTAGATTCAGAAAGCTTGGCTCGTCTAAATCAGGGCTCCTCAAAGTTCATGCAAGGTCGCGTAACTGAATTTCGGGGTCGCAGAAATTTCAGCGAAACTAAAAAGTTAGTATGAACATTTGGCTTTGTGTTTTAATACGTGGTAAAATTATATTCGCACGTTTACCATAGAATTGTTTTCGAATAAACTTTCTTTACGATTTATTCTCGGCAAATGTTTCAATTGGTATTCGTAGCTTATGTATGCCTCTGTACTCGGGGTCGCGAAAATATTTACTCGGACAAAGAGGGTTGCCAAGTGGAAAAGTTTGAGAAGCTCCGGTCTAAATGACTAAGGTACTGACGAGTTCGACAGATACACTTGACCGAATATCGACTGATGTCTGACGATTAGTCTCTTGATTTGATTTGTTCCTATCTGACTGTTCCACCTTCTATTCTGACATGATTTCTTTTCTTCCTAGTTTATCTTAGTCGATCTTTTTTTTTTTTTTGCAGTACCTGGGATTGTGTCACTCTTTTATCTACATATAAAAACAATTGGTGGTTTAGTTATTGTTAAAGTTTGTTCTAAGTGGTTACTTGTTGTTTGGATTTCAAAAAACCTGCCTCTCTTGTTTGCAAATGATGGTGTACGAATGCTGATTGCACTTTGACTCCTTTTTTTTCTTAATTTACCTGAGTTGATCTAAACAAGGTTTCGATATGACGTCCTATGAGGTCGTGCGTCACCCTTTCCAAAGAACTCTGAAAAATTGTGGAGCGAGGGATGTGTCAAGACCAATCAGAAAGTATGGGAGAGGTTTCTAAAACGTCTCATTGCCACCCATGAGAATGATTCAGTTGAGTGGGACGACAGTTTTGGGAAACGGTCCCATCCTCTTCTAAAAACTGTCCCATTGCTCGCGCAATACTTCGGACACGCAAGCGTTTACAACGTGGCAACCCCATGACGCGGAAGACCTCGTCGCACTCGAGACTGATTAAATTTATCGGGCGCCTAGCTTGGAGTTTTCCAAGTGGCCGATACCTGCGAGTTCCACGCACGAATGTTTTACAAGTCCCTAATACGACACGCTCGGTTTCAAACACATCCACGTCCACGAGTGTTACGTACCGTTGGCCTCAACACGAATTTCTCTCGCGCGGTGACGACGAATGACAACGAGGCGCGGCCCCAAGGCCCAAGTTGGCGCACGGGCGTCGGTCGCTTTGCGACGAGAGCGCGCAGCCACCGGACACCGAGAACAAGCCCCGACAAACTTTTTCGCCGAACCGATATTCGCGTCAACTTTCGCCGATTATCGAGAAAACGTAGCGCATTTCCAACTACGGGTTTATCGGTTATGAGATTCGATCGTACCCGACTTTGAACGCACAAGGTGTGCCAGTTTCGCCTCTACATCTCTTCGTTTGTCAAATGATCGTCGATGAAAAAAACAGAAAGAGAGAGAAGGGGAAAGCACGTTTAAATACATGTTTAATAATTAATGTTCGCAAGTACGAGTAAATTTGCAAATTTATTGGCGCGGTCTTTGCGAATTTATTTCGCAAAACGAGCAGAACGCGAGGGACACCTTGTGTACAAGCTGGTAGTACATCGTATGGAGGGAGGGAGAGAGAGAAAAAAAAAAGAGGGATACACGATGGAAATCGAGCAAACTTTCGTATCCCCTGTATCGCGGTGCCCGAACAAAATAAATTCCTCGCTCGCCTCGAAATAACCGGTTGGCTCATTTTCTTTTTTTTTCTTCTTCTTCTTTTCCCTACGACGAAGCAACGTCCAAGGAGACGCGAGCGCTAATAAGTTCGAGTTTCTAGGTCGATTCCAACTGCCTCGCGACCGACGATTACCGGGCGTAATCGTTCCAGTTAGACGTAAACGTAAACCGGTCGCGTTAAATCCGTGAACCCGGTTGGGGGGGGAGGGGGGGTGCCAGGAAAAGAAAAAAGACAGTGGAATCAACGGGATTCGAGGCGCGCGCGCGCGGTGAAACAGGATTTGGCCGGTTAAATAATTTATAGCGCGGCCACTATGTACAATTAGCAAAATGACGCGCGTTCCATCGCGCGCCATCTCGCGCGGCTACGCGGATTTTGCCAGATGTAATAGCTCGTTTTGGATTTCGGCTAAATCGAATTATGCTTTGGCGCGATGCGCCGCCGGGGGAGAGAGAGGGGGGGGGGGGGGGAGTGGCGTGGAAATTTACATGCGGAGGCGATTCGTTTCAGACAGCGAGGTGGTTTCGGGAGGCAAGTGGTGGCAGGCCCGAGCGAATTAACGAATCGGCGCTGCGACGTTTCACCGTTCGCAAAAAAATGATTTCGCGATTACGTTACGTCGCTCGGCACACAATCGAGACGTCGTTTCGCGTCGAGGTGTCGTTAGCCGAGTTCGTTTTTCCGACGATACGGCGATATTCCACGCCGAGGCGTGCACACAATACTACGCGCGTACTAAATAATCTTTCGACGCGTTCTCCCCGCGCTTTCCCGACTTCCACCAAATCGTTTCACGTTTCTCGTTTCCCATTTCCCGGTTCTCGCTCCCCACGGCGGAGCCGTCCCACTCGTTCAGCAGCTTTCCAATCCTCGTCGACGATAATGAAATCGTTCCTGTTTGCTCTTTAACTCTTTCTCTTCCTCCTCCTTCTTTTTTCTCGCCTTCTCGTTTTGCTTCTCCTTCTTTTTTTTTTTTTTTTTCTTTTTTTCTTTCTCTCTGTTTTTTTTGTTTTTTCCAACCGTCGGACAAACGATTCGGAAAACACGTGAAAGCTCGGATCCAAAAGCTCCGGCTTAATGCCGTAATCGTCGATAATATATCGGGGAGGGGGGGAGCTGCATTATATGCGAGTCGGAATTATATCGGGGGCGGCAGCGCCGCTGCAGAACTTGGGGGAAATAATGGCCGATAGAAATGCTCGGGCGAGTGATAAAGTAATAGTATATACTGCAAAGTATAGAGCTAGTTAAAACTTAGTCGCAGAAACTGTTTGCGGTGTAATAGATATCGTTTTACGTAACGGGCAGCTATCCGCAAACTTTAGCGGCCGCTTCATTGTTAAGTTCGACAGTCAAGCAGACAGCTAATAACGTTCGATAGCTTCGCAAATTTTCTTTAACCCCCTGTGTCTGTGTGTGTCTGTCTGTGTGTATGTGTATGTTTGTATGTAAAGCACACACTTCGTGAATTGATACTTGGAGTGATTCTTACAAGGAAACACACTGCAGTGTCAATCACCGATTTTTTTTTTTTTTTTGTTTGGATGAAATTGAACATAGCTTTCGAGAAAACATTTCACACGTATGTTCGTTTCATATCGGCAGTCGTCCACCTAAGTTGAGGCTTCGAAATTTGCGAAAAGTTTTGCTATAAAAAGAAAGAAAAAAAGAAAGACTGCATGTTCGATGTGCCGTCACATGAGCGTGAAACCCAACGGTTAACGCGATTACGCGTCGGAAAAGCGTCGCGTCATAATCTGCCGCGGTGTTTAATCATAAATCTTGCCCCGGTCGTTGCACGGTAGAACGAGCAACCTCGAGAAACGAGATGGTAAATGGATTTGGACACGTTCGAGAAGATGAAAAAACGACGACTCTTGGTCCTAAACGCGAACCTAATGGTTGTCGAACGCCACGTGTAATATGCTTGAACAATATATATAGAGTGTTCTTTTTTGGAAATGATAAACAAGAGGGAAAAATGACAGAGGGACGAATTATACGGCTTATTACCACCGACTCAACAGTATATAATATTTTTCACGAAATTAAGGACCTTTAATTTAATTAATTTACTATTTTCTTTTTTTTTTTTTTTTGTTATGAAAGTGGGTGTTAGACTTTTTGTCAGTATGAAGAAACCTGTATTGTCTCAATTTAGATATTAATGACTAACAAGGGAACATGCCAGTGTCGATCACCGATTCTGATGAAATTTGGCTTGAAGGTAATTTGGTTTTCGAAAAACTGTTTGACACGTATTTTTCGCCATATTGGTGATCGGCCATGTTGAAGTGGCAACTTAACCTCAAAGTTGCGGCTCCGAATTTTGCTTCGTCAAGTATCTCGGTAATTACTGAAGATTTACAGATTTTTTTGTGTAAATGGATGAAAATTAGTGTTTCTTAACGATGAATCTAATGGTGTATACTATTTTGCGAAAAGACCATTTGTTTGCACGATACATTAAAACAAACTCTATATTTTTTATCACTTTTTTATGGCTTTTATGGTTTCCAAGTACAACAGTCGATACATTTTCTTCTCTATGTTCGTTTATGAAAACTATGATTTCTATCAGGTGGTATACCGATGAATTCAAAAAAGAAGACGAATTATTGTATTACGGCTCGGTCACTCGTTATGGTCCGCGAACCAGTTGCCAGCGCAAGCGATTAACGCGCTTTTTCTTTCTTTTTTTTTCTTTTCTTTTCGTCGTTACCGACAACCGATTTTCACGGAATTTTCGCGGAAGATGAAGCATCAACCCGTTTCAACGCGTTTGCGCATAGAAATTAATTTCGAGCACGAGCCGCTCCCGATCATAAGCGGAACGGGACTCAACAGTGGTTTGAACGCCGGGAGGGATTATCGCTCGACGAGTGACCGTGACGCGTTGGTCCTTGGGCTCGAGTATCGCTCGTCCGTTTCTTCGGTGCATCTCGCCGGAAAATTCGTTTATCGCACCGGGCGACGCGCTAATGCCCCTAAAACTTGGGGAACGGCGTTCCTCTGTGTGTGTGTGTGTCAACCATCGCTTGCGCACACGTTTACGTACGTTTCATAAAATACGTGACTCCGCGTATTTTCGCCGGCTTATCTTTGCCACCACACGTGTTACGCTGTCCACTGTGTGTACGCGTGTGTCAGTCGACTCGTGCGTGTGCACGTTCAAAATATATTACGCTACACGTATACGTACGTACGTACGTACGTACGTATGTATGTGAGTTGTCCATTAAACGGCGGAAATTCCTCGTCTGTGATTCTCGGTGCTGATCGGTTTCCCCGACGTTCCTCGCAAAGTCAAGCTACTCGAAAGTATAGTAAAATACCCGTTGCTCTTCTAAAATAAACACCTGCGATACGTAATTGAATCATGGCGTGACACATGATTCTGTGCAGACGGAGATAAAAATTTCGGCGTCAAGAGTCTCAATGTTTTATGATTGTTTTTCGGTGTTTTCGCGTGTTTTCAGCAATCCATTAATTAACATACACAACATTTGTTCTCGCAAGAGCGTACTGCTGTTATCGTACTGTGAGACTCAATGAGCGAGAGATTGCGATGATATAAAGGTGTACAGGGTGGGAAGAAAAATTTGTTCGTGACCTCGAATTTCAAAGTCAAAAATTTCTTCTCTCTTTTTTCATTGTGTATTCTACTCATCGCGAAAGTGAAACTTTTCCAAGCAACCAAATAGTTTTTTTGAGAAATGTTTCTTAATCATTCGACACTGCGGACGCGTGCGTTCTAACAGCGACTTTATAGTCCTGCACGCGTGGATGCAATGTTTGTATTTCAATGTCAACAGTTGGTTTCATCATTTGATTATTTAAGCTCGTAATTATGACAAATCAAAGTTTAGTGAAACCTAGTACGAAAATTACGTAAAATGGACATCCACGCGGAATTCAGAACCATAAAGTCGCTGTTAGAACTTGTGTTAAATGATTAAGAAGCATTTCTGCCATTTTCTCTTTTGAAAGTGTTTCTAGATTTTTACACGAGTCATTAGAATTTGTTGGAAAGTAGGTGAAACGTTTCCAAGAGGGGGAAAAAAACGTCGACGACCTTACGTATGGTGGTTACGAAGCAAAGCGTTGGAAGAAAGCAAGACAAAGCGATAATTCAACTCTTTGAGGAACGTCCGACACTTTCACTTTGCAAAGGCCAAGCTTCATCAGCGAAAGGGGTTATAAATATCGGTTCAACGATCCTGAAACTTTTTTCGAGGAGAAAAAAAGAGACGTCAGACGCATGGCGGAGCACAGAGACAAAACCCTCATTGTGTCGAAAGAAACACAATGGCTGTCGAAATCGGTGAATGGCATCATTCTGTTTCAGACTGGCCATCACAATCGCGAAGAGTCCCACAGAGAATTCGTAGTCTCTAACGAAGCAAAAATTAAGAGAGAAGTTATTCTCGAGGTGAAAACTTTGGTGCGTCGCATTCGAAAATCAGGCACTGCCCGTATCATACGCGGAAAAACTGTCGTTGAAAGCATGCCAAATAGGTGTCGAGAAATCTGATCGATAACAGAGGAGATTGGACACATTACTAAGTAAGGATTTATTAGCGTTTTACTTTCACTTTCCATCCATGTTGAGTTTCTTTAACAAATATATCAACGCCTGTTTAGAATTACCAAAATGGTTCAAAACCGAACTACCGACATGGACCGACTTAGAGTTTTTCATGGAAATTTTATATAATTTTATATATTTCATTAATCATTGATTTTATGTATTTCATTTCATTGATCGGATATATTTCAATAATAATTATTATTAGAATTATATATTTATAGTAATTTTATATATTTATAATAGTGTATTTTCAGCCTTGAATGATTTTTAGTAAAATATTTAAACAAATATATGATATATATATAAACAGTGTACATATAATATAAACATTTTATATATATAAAGAACATATATATATATATATGTGTGTAATATAAACATTATATATATATATATAAAAAAGCTTATATTTTCAGCCTTGAATGATTTTTAGTAAAATATTTAAACAATATTATTATATATATATAAACAGTGTACATATAATATAAACATTTTATATATATAAAGAACATATATATATGTGTGTAATATAAACATTATATATATATATATATATATATATATATATATATA
>NW_025109531.1:0-7802 GCF_011392965.1 Frieseomelitta varia
TCATTTACCTTTATAATAAATTTTTTAAATTATAAAGAGATTTTATGGACTCCCTGTACATATTATATAAATGCGACGAAAAGAGTTACCACAGAGAATACCACAATATTTGTTTGTGTCAGATAATTATCGAATTGAAAATCTTATCCTCCCCTAATAAAGTTCTGTGAAATTGTAAAGTAATTAACAAGTAGTGGTCTTTATTTCGCGTGGATCTCAACTTCAAGAATCCGGATCTCAATTTATGTGTCATTCTATTACAAATATTATACTCGTCAGACTTAATTCAGATTTGGACTTATTAGTTAGTTAACTAATTTATTAAACGTCACTTGCGCATTAATTTATAACGCACTTTTAGATGTTCTTCAGCAATCAATGATACCATACGTGCCATGGAGAAAAATATTGGAGAAATGTGCCATTTCATTTAAGAAAAACTCTTATCAGGACTGTCTTCAATTACAACTAAAAGTCCTTTTGTTACCATTTTTAATACTTCCTCTTCTTCGCAATAAGGAGAACTTTCAATGCAGATTGAGACTTGGTAAAATCTGCAATAATTCCGTTCATCTTAGAGAAACAAGCTCGAAATATCTATTTATTTAACTAATAATAGTTCTTGTGACTAATATCTACTTAAATCGTGGAAGAAAATAATTTTATTTAATATTTTTTTAATTTTATAAAATGAAAGTAAATTAGAATATCACTATTCCAAATTATCTGCGATGCAACAATATCGTTACTGTGTTCCATTTTCAGTTAGACCACTTTCAAATACTTTTGTGTCATTATAATCTTTGTGTTATTAATTAATTTGAAGTATAAAGTCATATTAGTTTCCCTATAATATTATGTGTCCTTTTCTTTCTATTTACTGCTATAATTATTCTTATTCATCTTAAAAAGAATACTGAAATTCTAAATGTGCTCATACCTTCTCTAATTCTGAATATGCTATATACTTTCTCTAACAATAGTTTATTAAAATCAGAGACTTATATAAAACTCCGCATGTGCACACTGTGTACCTACTTGAATTCGAAATCGCATCGCCTAGATAGTTCATAGTTTATTTTTCTTTATAGAACTATTTCCCTCTGGATTATATTATGAATATCGGGCACATTGTATACTAATAACAAATTCGGCTGAACTACCATTGCTCCTTCTCTCAAACTTTCAGCATATATAATACTATACTCAACTTGATGTGATGAATACGTCATATCTACTGTTAGCAAAAATCACATAAAAACCGAAAGTGTAAAACATCAATAAAACGGAAAATCCGGATTTTCTATTAAACTTTTTCTATTCACAACTTCACTGGTATTCGATCAAGTATTCCATAAACATTTCTTTTATAACATTACTAAAAATTTGTCTATTATCTTCAAACATCGTTATAGAGTGAACCCTTCCTCTATTAAATAGATTTTGAGTTTAACAATGATTCTAAAATTGCTGAGAATCTTCTTGGAGATAGCAGAAATATCAATATTGATTTGATTTAGATAACTTGCAATACATATCATTACCTCCCTGTGTGTAAAATTTTATACACATTTACACAATGAAACATTTCTGTACAAATCATCATATGTGATTTTTATCAGAAATAGATATGATACTCAACACGCAAACATAAAGCAAACAACGTTAAAGAATCATACAAAATATATCATAAATATTTATAAAATGTAATAAATATATCAAAAATAATAGTAATATATAAATAGTAAGATGTAAATAATAATAATATATAAGTTGTAAGATGTCATGATAAATAAAATAGGATATAAACAATAGTAAATCATGCGGCATCATTGCGATTTTTTGTATTCTAGACAAATTGAATTTTACATTAAAGTCAAATTAGTTATCTCAGTTTTGGTCAAAATGAAAAAAATCGTTGTATCCAAACATGAAATGCCGACGAGGAAGTTTTCGGAGAAAGTTACAAGATCACTGTGCGTGTATATATATATATATATATATATATATATATATATATATATAGAATCATTGTTAAACTCAAAATCTATTCTCAAAATATATATATATATATATATATATATATATATATATCGATAGCCGTACTTGGAGCCGGGAAAAGGGACTAGGCAAACACAATGAATAGTGTCGAGAAATATCGGTTTCTTTTCAATCTTTGTTTATGTATGATTTAACGTTTTAACACGGTACAAAACAATGTTTAGATGTAAATTACGCTGGCGATACATTCATAAATTTTGTCATCACCAACAAGCAAATTTTCATGTCACGACATAATCTCAATAAATCGAATCGACTGTTTTCCAACATAGAACGTAGAATCGATAAAAAATTCTTCCTTCATCGCTACTCACAATCAGTTTGCGGCATAACAAATCATCAATCACTTCGTAATCACTACTTGCAGTGTCTTTAACCTCTTGCGCTAGTAACTGGTTAACGGACCGTAACGCGTGATCAAATCGTATACAATAGTCTTCTTTTAATTTATCGGTATTCTTTTTTTAATTTATCGGTATATCACTGTATAGAAATTACTAAGAAGTAATAAATTTATTATTTGTTTTGTTTGGGTTATATCTCAATATACTTAAAACTGAGAAAATATTTGCAATTTTGGGGCAAGTGTTCTTGACGTGCGTGGTACGTCATTCAAGCGAAGGAAGTTAAAGACTGTAACCTTAAAATCTAACCTAAGCCTTAATGTATAAAGTTTATATTCTGTGTTATTTCAGCTGGTTCTATAGATAGATAGCTGTGATAAAACGAGATTTTCAGAAAGGTTAAATAAGAAAAAAGATAAAAAAATAAAAATGTTTCAGAAATTCCTAATATCACACGCTGGGTTTGAAACACAACTGTTGGCCTCAACAGCTGCAAAACATTCGAAGAGCAAAACACTAAAGTTCGTGAGATTCTACGGTATCGTCATTACTCGATGCGATAGATAAAATGAAAGAAAACAAAAGAGGAAAGTCTGCAAGAGGAGTAAGGTAGAGATAGGCCAACATACGCGAGTACTTCGTGGATGGAAGTTCGGACGATTTGAGCCGCTGGTTCGCGGTGATGACAGCGGTTTCGAGACATAGAGCGATCATTAGTCGTTCTCCGGAGTAGAATGAAACGTTGCGCGGAGCTTTCGCCGGATTATTTCAGTAGCTTATCGTGGCGACGGTCCTCCTGGCCACAGCACCTGACTCCTGTCCCTCGGATACAAGTTGCCGGCTCTGTGATACAGCACTAACGCCGACTCGTAATCGCCGCTGAAAATTGCGAATTTCGACTCGTCGGCTTAGCCGTGAATTCCACGGACGATTAATACTAGAACCATCAAAATGGTCAAAATGATCAGTGATAATTTTTCTTTAGACATGGAATAGTGTGTTATTAGAGATTTTTAGCTCCATCTAATTATCGGGAATGTAGACGTTTTAGGATCTTTTGTTAAATAATACCGTTACCATGAAAATCGGCCACTTCGTTGGCTCTCGATATTTTATCGCGGTAGCTTTCGAAATTACGTTAATTAAAAAATTAAATTAGTTAAGGAATTAAAAAATTAAATTAGACATTTTATCTTAACTTTTCGTTGTCTCTGCTATTGTCTTTGGTTACTGATCGTACGACAAACGAAATATAGAGTCAAAAGTTTCTTCCCACCTATTTTTTTCTTAATAAAATATCAAAATGTAAGAAAAAACTAATTGCATTAATTTTAAATTAAATTCAAGCTCAAACATGAACTTAAATTAGTGATCTTTTTTAAAATATATAATAAAAAAATTTCGGATTTATTTACATAGTAGAAAGTGATTTTTGGCCCACCGTGTACTTTATTTAAGAGCCTAGTGACACAGATGCGAATCGTAACGTAGCTTCATCGCGTGAAATTGAAACGTGAATTGAAACATTTCTTCCTGTTTATAATTCCTTGAAATATTATTTGGTATTGATACTTAATATTTTAATGATATTTCCATTCGTACGAATGAATTCCGTATCTGTAACTAACTACAATAGATTCGAACGACAAATAATGTGAAAGATTAAAACGTCACTATTATAATTATTATTTTTACCATTAAGTATTATTATTTATTAAGTCATTTTATTAAGTACTATTATATTATTTATTTATTAAGTTATCTTTTTAAGTACTATTTAAGTACTATCCTATTATTTATCTCAACGTTTTCAGTCGTTGACGAACGTTATGCAAAAGTGATTAATTCTCAAGTAACCTATACGTAACCTTCCTGCATTTCGAAATTTATTTTTCCTATTGAAGGGTCGAAATCAGTGCGCGAGCTATCGAGGGCCAGATGAAATTTTCCAGCGAATCAATTCCAATAATTAGCGTAGGCAAATTTCTGTTTGGCGAAAAGCCTTGATCCGATCTGATTCAAGGGATTTGATAAAACAAAGGCGAGCTTCCTAACCGGCGTTGCCTTCTTCGTCCGTTGATTTTTCGCAGTTCTCTCAGAGAAACAAATTGACCTTCCATCGCGATTATCGTTTCAAATCACAAAACGAATACGGTACGTAAAAATCTCGAGAGATGTGATTGTACCTTCGGTACAGCTGATCAGCCTCGCGATGCAGAGCTTGCGCGTATTCCTTATTGTTCCAGGCCAGCTGAGCGTCGTGAGTCTTCTCCTGGCGAAGACGAGCCCGGTTTTCCGCATTCTCCATCGCTTTCCTCGTATCTTTCAGGTCCTCCAGGTCGTCGGTCAGCTCTCTGCGCTCGAGTACCGCCATCGAGCTCTGAATCGACACTGAAAGTCACTGACGTTCGCCTCGAGTCTCGAGCATCCCCAACATCCTCCCTTTCCTTTAAATTTCGAGGTTTGCCTATCGACGATTCGAAAATTGGATGGAATTTGAAAACCGGAGAGTTTAATTTACTAAATTTTTTGCACGAAACTGCGAATACACACGTAATTTTACACGAGAAGGAAAAAATTAATAAATAAATAAATGAGACAGTTGCCAGCTAAAGACGCGTAGAATTTCATACTTTTTATTTATTGCGTTCGCGTTGGTTGTCTCTCAAGAAGATTTAATAATTCCGGGATTGAATTCTTTTGCACGATTGAAGGAACAACTTTAACTTCACACAAAGAGAAAAAAATTAATAAATAAATAAATGAAACAGTTTTAATATATTACCATGTATCAAAATATATTATTATATATATTAATATAAATTAATAAAATATATATATATATATACATATATATATATATATAAATAAATATAATTTTGGATCATTATAATACAATACACTACCGATAAGTAAAACATAAAACATAAAAAATGAGAGACATAAAGTAAAGAGAACAGAAAATCTTTATAATACAATATAGTATTATGATATAGTATAGTAAGTATACGAGCTTTCATTTATATATTTTACAAAGAATCATTCAAGTCTCTAAAAATACACTGTTCATCTGTGAAACATCTAAACAAAAATTTACAATTGGTCATTTTCACCATTTTGTTTAAAGTTTAGTTCTAACATCAATATCTTTTGTTTTCAAAATATTTTACGTCTATGAAACATTTTTTAAACAAACATTATTAGTTGATCATTTTGACCATTTTGTTTAAAGTTTAGTTCTGGCGTCGATACACATAAAATTATTACAATGTATTAACGACGAAGTACACCGGACTAAACTAGTGAAATTTTGTTAATCGACGATGAAATGTGAATTTGAAGCTAAACGCTGTTCTGTCGCGAAAACTCCAAGAAAGAAATTCTATTTCAACCTTCGCTTTTGATGACGACAGCGGCTGAAATTTTCCTTCAGGAATATTCCAAACATCTTAGAAACAAGACGAATCGAGACTTCGTATCAGAGGCTTCGATACGATACGAGAAAGTCCAACGATATGACCTTGATCGAAAGTTTCTAACAAGTACATTATTATTATAGATCGCTTATCAAGGATAACAGAGCCTTCGAAATCATATCGGAGAAAAGTTGGTGCGTACACTCACGATGGTTCACCTCCGCGTTTATCATTCATATTCATCAAAATAGGCGACGTTAGATCGCTTCTTGCACAACTTGCGCCTCTTCGACGCAAGCGACAAACAAAAGTGCCTAGAAGTACATACATACAGGTATATTTATTACACATAGGTATATACACTCCCCTCCAAAACACCTATTAGGACAACTGCTCATCTGTACACAAGGTCTTCGTGAATGCGTAGCTATAAAAAAATCATTACTAAGACCACAAAACAAAGTGAAAAGACTACAGTGGACTAGAAAATATCGAAATTGGTCAGTTGAAGACTGGAAAAATATTTCATGGACCGACGAATCTAAATTTGAGGTATTCGGTTGCAAATGGCGAGCTTATGTTTTTAGAAGACCTGAAGAAAAAAGGATTCCTAAGTATATCGTACTCACAATTAAACACGGAGGGCAGTCAATAGTGATCTGGGGATGTATTGGAGCAAATAGCGTTGGTGATTTAATAAAAATCGAAGGAACTCTGAAAAGAGAACAATATTTATCTACTTTGCGTGATCGTGCCATACCATCTGAGAAGCGATTAATACGCCAAAATTTTATTTTCATGCATGACAACGATCCCAAGCACACTTCAAGGATCTGTAAAAACTATTTGCAACATTTAGAACAGAGTGATGAATCAAAAATAATGCATTGGCCCCTTCAATCTCCCGATCTGAACCCAATAGAGAAGATTTGGGACGAATTAGATCGGAAAATCCAAAGTGAAGTGTGTCCAAAGTCCCGAAATGACTTATGGAACAAACTACAAAATGCACGGAACCAAGCAGTACCAAAAACAATAGAAAAGCTAATAAACGGATGGCGAAATTAGTCAAACAAATAATTAAAAAGAACGAGGTGGATATATCGACGAAAAGGAAATTTAACTTTCTTGTGCAAAAATGTTATTACTGCTATAATGTAAACTATATATACCTCTCCCAGCTTGATATAACTAACTTTGAAAGAAATTTAAGAAATTATAACAATTTCCCAATGGTTTTCCAAATTTATTTCATTTTCTGTAAGTGTCCTAATATTTTTGGAGAGGTGGAGGAGGAGAGGGGGGGGGGGGTGTGCACGAAGCTGCCGCCTGGACACACAGGGTAGCTAATCGCGCAATCTCCGAAATTATTCGCTGTAGAGAAAAATGTTAAAAATAAAGACACTTATATTGTTTCGAGGGGAACTACCTTATGGCGGCCATGAATCTTGCTTTGGTCGTGCTTCCGAGATTTCAAGGCGACGTTTTGCTTTTTTAAAGCTAAAATTAATAAAATAGTCAAAGCTATAAATTTTGTTAGATATTTTGTAGAATAAACCAGAGACTGAAAACCGAAATATTTTGAGATTTAGGTATTATACCCAGAGACTGAAACCGAAATATTGTAAGGTTTAGGTATTATACCGATATTTGCTCCCATATTATCGTAATATAGCCGCTATCAGGGAAATCGGTCTTAATGCCGGTATAAGACGGTCATTTACCGGTATTTTCATATGTATTTTATCGGTATTTGATGTCCACAACAGTAAAAATACCGAAATATATACCGATACGATACCGCTTTATTGACGAAAACACATTTCTCACTTTCTACGTACAGTGACTCTTATTAATATTCGGATATCATGCTATTCAAAATATTGTTGTGGATTTCGATTGTTTATAATAGTAAATTTGGATTAATTTTTTAATAATATAATAGAACATTCATTATAGTTTATAGTAACATAAATTTTAT
>NW_025109532.1:0-7809 GCF_011392965.1 Frieseomelitta varia
TATATATATATATATATATATATATATATATATATATATATATATATACATATATATTTTCTATGACAGGATAATACGATATCAAACAAAGAAATTAAATTTTTTATAATATTGATACAACTTTGGTGTATTTAATTTAAAAGTCTACCGTTAATTTCAAAAAAATTTCATAGTTAAATAATATTAATATTTTGTACTTTTGATTCGACTTTGTTTCTTTGACAAATCATACACTAAGATTGAAGAATGATGAATTTTCTTTAGCGAGGGAAAGGATGTTTATATATCAGACTGTGAATCAATGGATTCGCATAATTTAACGTCACGGTGAAAAATTTGAGAAAATTTATCAAATGATTGGAAACGAGTCGTCACCGTTATTACGTAGGCGTGATTCATTCCCGATTGTGTACACAATGAGATGTCCAATTCTAAATGGTTTCTACGATATCTACAACGTTTGATTAATATTGCTCTTCATACTGTGTAACTAAAATAACTTACAGAATTTTGCGTAACGTGATAAAGTATTGTGTAATTCCTCCTAGATTTCTATAAAATTAATTACTTTCGTTCGGTTTTGTGGAAAAGAAAATTGTGGAAAAATGTTTTACACGAGATTACGTATTTTTATCTTCTAGATTAATTCATTGTCTGTATATAACTTCTCTCGTGATCTTTGAAAAAAAATGCATTCGAATAAAATATAAATGCAATCAAACGAATAAATACAATTCAAATAAATTGAAACATAAATGTAAAAAAATATACCGTTCTGGCATTTAGATCAAGTGGTTGAGGTAAATTTTCTGGAAATCGTTGCAAAATTATTTGTTTTAATTAAACTATGGGCAAGCAATTAAAACTGTGTGAACTTCGATAAAAAGAAATTTGAATTTCTCCAAACTTAATAAACACAAATTTTACATAACGTTTACTCAGTAATGTAAAAAATACTTATTTCCTCAATTAAGGCGTACAGTTTGAAATTTTCAAAGAAATCGATTTTTCTTTGGTTTCGTTTTAAATAGTAGTAGTTTGAAACTTTAGAAATAAGATGGAAAAGCTCCTAGCCTTTAAAACGACTTACTTTTGGTGGTATAATAATCAATCTTTTTTTCTCTTTTAACGTTGCTTTTTGTAGTTCATAATGTGTTAAAATAAACCAATCAAGTATGTACTTTTGTTTAACTAGCCCTCCAAAGTAAAATGATATTAAAGCGACCAATAATTTAATATAATTGTACATTATATAAGAATAATATAATAAAGTTGATAATATAATATAATACATTATAATAATTTTAAATATATAATTATAATATACTATAAAATTATTATAATATATAATAATAATTTTAAATATATAATTATAATATATTATAATAATTATAATATATATAGTATAATATACTATATATACTATTTAATATTTAAATTAATAAATATTTTAATACCGTTAAAAATAAAATAATTTATCTATCTCTCTGTACCTCTTATATTTTATATTTACTTATCATTTGTCTCGCTTTGTATTTCATTATTATGTCAGTATCTGGATATTTAAACATTTGTAGCAATTTCAAATGAGTAGGAAACTACAATCTTCTGGTTTTTATTTTTCATAAAGAGGCAACTGTGTAGCAAGTGTTTGAGGTTTTCTTTCGAAATTATTTAATATAAGCAGAAATTAGAAATAAATAATTTCTCTTCTAAATTTTGTGTCTCTTTTATAAATAATTAATTTAAATAATTTTAAAGCTCTTTAAATCCTTGACTTGTGATCTTTTTTGAACATAATATATTTAAAATTATTATAATATATTATAACAATTTTATGATATATTATAATTATATATTTAAAATTATTATTATATATTATAATAATTTTATAGTATATTATAATTATATATTTAAAATTATTATAATGTATTATATTATATTATCAACTTTATTATGTTATTCTTATATAATGTACAATTATATTAAATTATTGGTCGCTTTAATATCATTAAATAATAATATATTATATTATATTAAATATTAAATATTAAAAAATATAAATACTAAAAATTTTATTAATATTAACTTATTAATATAATATTTATTAATATATATATATATATTTTATTAGTATAATATAAAATACTAAATTTTATTAATTTAAACTATTGTTCGTGCTAGATTCCGAACAATGCTAATGATTCGAACTTTATATTACGATTGCCAAGAAATTTTACGATTCCAAAATTAGAATTTTCGTGATTTTCTAAATTGCACAAATTGTTCATCATTCCTTCTTATAGTTGAAATATAGCATTAGCGTTTTTTCCTTTCAATATTCAATGCATCTCGAAGCCAGACGTTTTCAAAAATGGTAGGATGAAAAGTCATGTGCGCGAATATCACGCAGCGGAATTCCTCGAAAAATTCCATATCGGCCACGAGTTCGTCGAAAATGAAGAGAAAAATACGGCAGAGATGAACGTGCATTTATTAATTATTTAAAATTCACTGCTCCTAAATTTGTGTCAAAAAAGTTACCTGGCTAAAAAAATAGCACCTTCTTTTCTCTAAAAATAATCTATCTCCAGAATGTTTCTACGACTACAATGCTCAATGATCCCGTTATATTCGTACCTGTGTCACGATCGGCTGAATGATTTTATTCATTTTTCATTTGACGTTCGCGAGGAATGTAACCGAAAGCGAAAAACATATAAATGAATTAAATAAATAAATAAATAAAATAAATAAATTTTTTATTATAATGAAAAAAAAATAATAAAATGACAAAGAGTGATACAGAAATGAAATAAAATTAAAAGAAGTGAGAATGTAACAAAAATATATATACGTAAGAATGATGAAATTGGTAGACGTCGAGAAATTATTTATTTATCATTTATTTATTAATTACAGCTAAAAGAAAACTCGGGGCGTGAAGGATGGAATATCGATAAATGCATTGATCAATGCGGTATAATAATAAAGTATACCACTCGGGCAAAGTATACCACTGATTCGTAGAAATTATTCTTCAAACGCTTATGTTAATCGATTGTTGACTCTCTGAAGCAACAGATTTCAAGGAACGAACGAGTCTCGTCGATTTACGTGAGCGTGATTTATGGGGACGTCACCACGGAATTCCTGTAGCTTGCTGGTTTAAGTTTGATAGAGTGGCGTTCCTAATGGAGAACAATTTAGTCTAGTTGCATTGAAGTTTACTACAATTTCATTGTGTTTACAAACAGGTGTTTGTAGATTTATGGGAAAGTAAGTGAAAAAATGTACAAAAACGTACAAAATATCTAAAATAATTTTCTTGTTATACTTGATAGCAAGATACAATTTCTGTTTGAATTGCTTTCTTTTAATTACGTAATTAAGAAATATTAATATTATATATATTGAATACGTATTATAAATATATACATTTAAATCACATATATTTATTAAATTATAAATTTTCAAATCACATATTTATTAAATTATAAATTTTAATCATACATTTATTAAATTATAAATTTAAATCACATATTTCTTAAATTATAAATTTAAATCACATATCTATTAAATTATAAATTTAAATCATATATCTATTGAATTATAAATTTAAATCACATATTTATTAAATTATATATCTTAAAATAAATATAAATATATATTTAATATGTATAATTAAGTAAAATATATGGTATAATATATGTTTAATATGTACTATTTAATACATATTTGGTTTATATATTCATACACGTTTTTAAATTAATATATTATATATATTATGTGTATAATTATATATATGTATACATATAATATAAATAACTTTATATAAATTTTTAGATATGTAAATACATAAATTTTTTTACATATACATTTAAAAATTTGAATTTGCACAAATATCGACCTTTTCATAAATTATTTAGCTTTCATTTTAATCTAAAAATTTGCAAAAATAATGATTCAAATGCTTCCTAGTTATGTCTTCCTAGAAACTGTGGGCTGAAAAATTACAAAAATATACACACTGCACACGTAACACGCAAAAATATATAAAATATTTAAATAATAATGCTCTTTATATGATATTTAACCTTGTATAATATTTATAAAATAATTTTCAACTTGGGTTCCATTTTTTAATTACTTTCATGAAAATATAAACTTGCATAAATATTGACAATCATTACCTACAAAACTATTGATTTCGAGTTATAAAAATTTAACATTTCGACTGAATCGTCGATCCGAGCATAAACAAATGCCAAAATATCGAAATGTTGACAGTTTAAAAGTATCAGTGCAGCAAACAAAATAGAATCTATCGGAGAACGTAGTAATAACTAACGATTACATCATTGTTATCATTGGAACATATGAAAATGAGTTGACAGACAAGCAAGAACAATTTATCTCAATTCCGCATTCCGTTTCTACATGATAGAATGATTTAATGATGAAATGTGATTATTTCGAACTAATTTATAAATCATTCACGAGATTCTTCATGCGAGACACATGCGCTATAAACTATAGAAGGAAATGTACAGAGGTTGTATTATACGTGACACATAGTCATTCCTTCTTACAATGAAATTTTATTAACATTTTTTTTATAATAATATCGTAATTAACAAGATAAACAGTTATTTATAAGTTGTAAAGTTTATACGTACAACGTTATTTGTTTCGTTATTATGTCATTATTGTTATGCGGTAAAATCATTGGACAATTCATAATTATTACGTGCAGTGAAATTCAATATATTCAATAGAATTATCCATAAAATTTTACTTCATGAAATATAGATTCTTTAAAACGTACTAGAAATAAAATTAGATATTACTTTACTTAAATATAATGCAGTTGATAATTTCAATACGTGTTGAAAATTCTAAAGAATTAAACATATTCAGTCATCTATAAAATTTTACTTCATAAAATGTAGATTCTTTATCATGTATGACAGAAATAAAATTAGATTTTACTTTACATGCCAAAATTTCCTTAAATATAATGCAGTTGATAAATTTCAATCCTTGTTGAAAATTCTAAAGAATTAAACATATTCAGTCATCTATAAAATTTTATTTCATAAAATGTAGATTCTTTATCATGTATGACAGAAATAAAATTAGATTTTACTTTACATGCCAAAATTTCCTTAAATATAATGCAGTTGATAAATTTCAATCCTTGTTGAAAATTCTAAAGAATTAAACATATTCAGTCATCTATAAAATTTTACTTCATACAATGTAGATTCTTTATCATATATGACAGAAATAAAATTGGATATTATCTTACATGCCAAAATTTCCTTAAATATAATGCAGTTGATAAAATTCAATACTTGTTGAAAATTCCGAAGAATTAAACATATTCAGTCATCTATAAAATTTTACTTCATAAAATGTAGATTTTTTATCATATATGACAGAAATAAAATTGGATATTATCTTACATGCCAAAATTTCCTTAAATATAATGCAGTTGCAGATAAATTTCAATACTTGTTGAAAATTCTAAAGAATTAAACATTCAATCATCTGTAAAATTTTACTTCATAAAATGTAGATTCTTTATCACATATGACAGAAATAAAATTAGATATTATCTTACATGCCAAAATTTCCTTAAATATAATGCAGTTGATAAAATTCGATACTTGTTGAAAATTCTGAAGAATTAAACATTCAATCATCTGTAAAATTTTACTTCATAAAATGTAGATTCTTTATCACATATGACAGAAATAAAATTAGATATTATCTTACATGCCAAAATTTCCTTAAATATAATGTAGTTGATAAAATTCAATACTTGTTGAAAATTCTGAAGAATTAAACATTCAATCATCTATAAAACTTTACTTCATAAAATGTAGATTCTTTATCATATATGACAGAAATAAAATTGGATATTATCTTACATGCCAAAATTTCCTTAAATATAATGCAGTTGATAAAATTCGATACTTGAATTCTGAAGAATTTTAGATTTTATAAGAGGTTGTGTGTGACTAATATTAGTATTATATTACTGGTATATTATTATGTTATATTAATAATATATTATTATATGATATTATATGATATTATGTGATATTAATATTATATATTATTATATTATGATATTATATTATATTAATATTAATTAGTAATATTATGATATTAATTCAATTGTGAAAGAAAATTGACTTCACCTTTGGGATGGTAAGTATCGAAAATATTTCTGGTACGCGTGATCAATGTACGATCAAGAATACGTTAAATGATGCATCTTTCCATAAGTGAATACTGAATTACTGAATCATCTGGGCATTTAAAGTTACGGAACACCATTTCACCTATTTCCTTTCTCTTTTTTCTTTCTCTTTCTTCGAATTTTGAGGACGTAAGACGTTTTTTGACGTCATTGGGGAACTTTCGATCTCTTACATACCGAGAAAATGACCTCGTCACTCTTTAGAGTTCCAACTAATAATAAATCGGACCTAAAACAAGTCATGATGATTATCGCGACTAGTCAATCAAACGAAACCTTAAACCAGTCTCATTTCGTGATATAAAAAAATCCGGGCTTGACTTTTATATTATCAACTTTATTGTATTTTTCGGGATATATACTCGATTGCTTTAACTTTGTAATGATTTAAGGTTTATTGCGTTAAACTGTTGGAACAAATGGTCACGAGTTTCATTATATTCCATTAGAAAAGTCAGACTAATGAAATCTCATGGGCTCGTACTTGCAATTATTATATTATTATATTATATTATTATATTAGAATGAAATTTATAGAAAAAATACCTAATGCAAGGAGAAGGCCTCTTGTCCATATTCATTTCACAAAACAGTCATTCGAATTTCTGAAAACTTATTAATAAAAATTTATAAATATAAAATTACAAATTGATTCATTTTGATTATTTTGCTAGTTGTAATTACGCTCGATGTCTGTGTAAGATTATCAAAAAAATTATACGTGATTTCTCTTGTGAATTCACGAAAAAATTTTGATGAAAAACGTTTGGAAATGTCTAACCGTACGTACGATGTAGATCGAAATCGGGCAGGTTTAATCTAGAACACGATTTTTGCTCAATATTCTATAACGACGATTCTCTTCCTCCCTGTAAAATTGTTAGAAATTCCAAAGAATTCCAAACAGAACCGAGCCATCACGATGCACTGCATTGAGCAGAAATAAAATGGGAGCAATTTAATCTCTAAAGTAGGATTCGAGTTTCCCGCGATATCGTACGAAATATTTATAATCTTCAATCGCGCAAAAGATTTCTCAAGCAGAACGAAGACTCACTGGTTAATATTAAAGATATTAAAGAGAAGTGAAACGGAACAATTTAACACTTCAAAATAGTATTCGACCTTCTACACGATCTCCCAATTTCCATTTTTTAGAAATCTAAAGCCGAGTAGGGACAATTGTCGCAGTATTGGCACATAATATCGAAATACTACGCTCGATATATATTTAAAAAAAAAATAAAAAAATAAATATATATATATATTTAAAATAATATTTTTTAATATAATAAATATATATATAATCTATTTTTTAATACATATATCATTTTAATCTATTTTTTAATATATATATATATATTAATATATATTTATTTTTAATATATATATATTTTTTAATATAACAAATATATATATAAATCTAAAAAATAGATATATATTTAAAAAAAAATAAAAAAAATAAATATATATATATTTTTTTAAAAAAATAAATATATATATATTTAAAAAAAATAAATATATATATTTTTTAATAT
>NW_025109533.1:0-7811 GCF_011392965.1 Frieseomelitta varia
AAAAAAAAAAAAAAAAAAAAAAAAAAAAAAGAAAGGATCTATTTCGATAGAAAGTTCTACAGGATCGATGAAGGATGAATTCAAGTATTTTCCACGAAAGCGGCTTTCAGCATAGCGAAAACAAATTAAAGATCATAATAAAATTTCCCGGCACGAGTTCTCCCTTTTTTCTTTCTCTTTGCATGACGGTCTGCAGCGAACACAAAGCGCGATGAAACTTTATTTTCAAAGTCCCGCGGCTGTTGTTTCGCAGTTGTTCTTTCTCTTGAAACGTTGACAAATCGATCGAGTCTCGTGCGAATTGATAGAGGCAATGTGAAGCATAATCTACTCGGCTCGTGTTCTTGTAAATCGTTCGAACCCGAGTCCACCTATACACATATTTCTCTCCTATTTCCAGGAAAATTCGTTAATTCCGAACACGGTTGGTTGCGTAAAATATCGTGTAACGTGTAATTGCAAACAATACTTCACCATTTCGCGGTCGACAGCGAGCATACACCGGTATCATTTGGATCCGAACTTCCGCCGAGCAACCGATTCCACCGAGTTTTTCCCTCGTAAGTTACGTTTTAATATCATCGGCCAAATTCACAGCTACAGCGACCCAGAAATCAAGTTTGTTCTGCCGCTGCTAATCCGCCTTTTTAAGCGCGTTCGAGGTCTCTGGTTCTGTTGAATCTTTCGAAAAAAAAAACATATTTTTCTCAAAATATTTTCCATGGCATTCAAAGAAACGAGTGGTAACCAGTACCAGTTTCTTAATTTTGGGATGATGGAATAAATGTGGAGCAAGTGTCTGGCTATGTTCGTTTAATCGTCGTCAGGTTACAAGTCGGCAACAATCACGAGTTCTGGATCTCTTGAATATTATAGTGGAAATGTTTTCCAAGCAATCAATCAAAACTGTCTTCCTTGTATCTTGTTAAACGCGTAGCATATAGTCTGTAGAGAACCACTGTCCTTCATCAATCAAGCTGCTATTTATCTCAATTAATCATCCTGAAATGCAATCTCTTAATTCGGAATTTATTAACGCTTAACGTTTTCATATAATTCGTGGTAGCTGTAGTTATACGTTTCGAAATTTTTACGAACGCGGCACGAAATCTCTTCGCGTCACGAAGTCGAGATTTGTTCCGCTCGCTTGTATTCTTTCATCTTCGAATTTCCCACAAATATATAAAAGATCCATAGTATGCCAGTTTATTATGTCTCAAATTTACAACGCCACTTTGTAAAAAAAAAAACCCAAAATACTCAACTGATAACAATTTCTGAAATATTAACCATGTGATTTTCAATCCTATTTCCCAATCTGGGAATGAATCTGATTTCCCAATTTTAACCTATAGCTGCAATTTTTCATTCTTAAAAATGTTTCAACTGCAATCAATTCTGTTTCGAAATACAGTAAATTCAGTTGATTCATGGGTAATTCGGTTAATTTGTTTCTAGGTGCACGACTAATGCAAATGAATAAAGGTGGATTATTTTCTTTAAATGGATAATTTTCTTTATATTAATCGATGTAGCAGGTCATTCTCTATAAAAAAAAAAAAAAAAAAAAAATACCGAGAAACTATTAGTTCAGGAGTTGTCTCAATTTTAACCTTATAAAATCCATTTATTAAATTTTAATCTTACGAAATCCAAAAGAATTATTAGTTTAGGAATTGTCTCAATTTTAATCTTATGAAATACAATCCCCAAGTATAAAGTGAACGCAAAACTATTGTTTCCATTTTTCAGACGATAAATTAAATTTAACAATATAACAACTCTAATAAGTAAATCTAAATTTTTAATAAATCTAATAATTTTACATAAGTTAATACCTTTATATATACATATAAACAAAAATTACACGTTTCCATAAAGGAAAATCATATTTCCTTTAGAAACAAGCTATAATCCATCTAGAAACAAACGAACTGTACTAAATTACCCCTAACTACAGAACAAATTGTATTTGAAACATTTTTCGAAGGTAATTCCATTTGCATATTAAAACCCTCTATAGCAAATGGAATTTCGAACGATATCGCAAATTCGTTTCTCAGCGGTAACGCGAGCCGATAATTTCACTGTAGTGAATCAATGAGCGATGCGGTTATCGAAGCTGGTAGTCTTCAAACACACAGTTTCTCCAAGTACGAGCACCACTTACCTGGATCCTCGTTCGATCGAGCGTTGATCGATGAAGAGACAGAAGCACCTGCATCCTTTGACGAAGCGAGTCAGTCATCCGGTTAGTCTCAAGTACTTGGACTTCGAGGGGGCTTGGTACTTGTTTCACGGTACGGTCACGGCTCGACTTGACGGGTCCGGCTTGCTGTCGGTTCGCCAAATGAATTATTAAATTGAGAATTTTTCTGGCTGGCGATCAAAGCTCAAATCTGTCTCTTCTAAGCCGGGGTCGGATTCGACAGAGAGCCTATGCGTGAACTCTCGATTGTTTACCGAGGCGTGTCGTTCTTTTCACGACGAAACTTTTAACGATGACTATTTGTACCAGTTGCGAGACTGCCACGAGCCCGGCGTATCTTCGATATCGATATCGACGCGGGCGATACACCGTGCAGCAGAGCTTGCACACCGTTGAAAGTTGAATATCCGTATTGAATAACCGCACTTTATTTGCGTAATATCGAGAAGCTTAATCAGCGGGGAGAAAACGTAGCGCGAACAACGGTATTACGATGCCGATGTTAATCCGTGTTCCTTAATACATTCACAGTAAACAGGCTCGCGGCGTATAGCACAGAGAGTTGCTGAAATAATATTCTGACGGTAAAATATAACGAGGTAGGAACAAACGTATCCCGGAAACTTATAAGTACCCGTGTGAAATAACAGAAAGCGAAACCTTGGACGCGATAAGGTGCAACGGATTTCTTAAATGAAATCTCTGAACGACTCTGATGGGGAAAATAGTGGATAAAAATGTTCAACGCATTGTTCAATGAAATTATTGCTTAACGTGAGAAAGTTTTGTTTCAGTCACTCAGAAAAAACCGCGTACGGACTTATTGGCCAACTTAATAGTAACTTCTTGTTCACACAAAGCGTTCGTTCGATTATTTGCTTTCAAGCTCAACGAGTTTAGATTAATTTTGTAATTGTGAAATTTTCGATTGAAATTTGTAATTCTTGATCACGGGTGAAAGAGAGAGAGGAGGGGGAGAGAAAGAAGAAAAAGAACTCTTCTTCAGCACGCGTGAATGAATGAAGTTTCGCTGAAACAACGGGGCGAGCTTGCTACGCTTTGACCATTGTGTTCGTTTACTCGTTCGTAGTAGCAAGCCGAGGATTGTTACCCGCATAACGAAACCCTTTAACCGTGCCTCAAACGAGCCGTAGCGTCTATCGTGCTCCGTTTGCCTGAAGGATCCACTTAGCCCGGCCGAAGACGAGGATGAAGTGAATGAAATCGAATTGTCATTGGACGGTCAAACAGACGTTCCCTCCTGAACCGAGGGGCTTCGTTCCCCTTTGACGAGAAAGTAGTTCAAGAACCGTACGGATTAGACTTTCTAGGGAATCTCTCAGTGTCCTCAAGCAGTTGGCGAGTGCTTGGTAAATACATACGTGCGATTAACTGCAGTTTGTCTGTTTCGTTTCGCTCTCGATCGATCGATCGATGAAAACCACCTCATCTGTCAGATTTGTCAGACTTGCCAGTTGTCGTTTCCCGGGATTAACGTTAAAGTAGAAAATTTCTTATCTCTTTCGAATTCATTGGCGAGAGAGATTACGCGAATGTATTAAACACGATTAAGCAGTGTTTATGCAGGCAGAAAGTTTCGTAGCCTCGAGCGAATATTTGTACATGGTTAATTCAGTTTTGATTGATTTAAATTGACGGGAGGATTCTCGTTCGAAAGTCTTGGTCTCATCTCCGTGATTTCACGAAGTTTTCACTGTATTCCTTTCTGTTCGTTAACTTTGATGAGAAAAAAGTGAAAAATATCTTTCGTTTTGTAGCGAAAGTTTTCACCTTGTTGTTTCATCACCAAGTCTGATTTGAACAAATTTTTTCTAGTCATACATTTCTTTCGTCGTTTTTTTTTGACGTACATACGTGCTGCATGTGAGCTCTGTATCAAAAATTTACGACACACCCGATGCACGAGCTATAATTGGTCAAACAAGTTACACAAAGAGCTACGCAAATTTCGTGCGCACTTTGTACGAGTTCTGTTTGTAAAAGATCTCAAAAAGAAAAAAAAATAACGCAAACGACGATCAAGATTTTATGCGATTTCCTTTTATATCCCGTTGCTTCGTAGAAAACTAAAAATCGTTACGTGCAAAATTTTCGATTCTGTACGTGATAGGTTCCTATCTGGTTTGTTAATAGCATAGTAATCAATACCTCTATGCAAATTCCGACAAACTTGCGGTATAATAATTACGTTGGTAATTACAGCGCTAATTATAGTGGCGGCTTAATGACTCTGATAGAAATAAGATATACAGGCAACAAACAGTGTTAATCGTAATTTCACTCGTAAACTTATTAATACACGCGCGCTCCTCCCGCAGAAATTGCACGTCGGGAGCGTGCAATTTAAGAAAATTGAACTGCCATCGTTCGATTTATACACAACAATTGCAGCAATCGATATTTATACCTGGTAAACGAATGATGCGATCACCGATTGGTAGAATGGCAATCGAGTGTAATATCTTGCTTTACCTCGAACACTATGACGTCGATATTAATATAGTAATATATATATATATAGTCAGTGTTGCCAATATCGGGGATATTGACTCTGTCACAAAGCGTTTCTCCAAGATTTATTAATGGCTCGATGCAATTACGCGTCTACGTAGTTTATTTTTAAATTTTCAAAGAAATTATTTTTACCACCGTTAATCGTGATAGTGCGTTTTTAATGCCTCGGTATATTCGAGTGACGTTCCTTTGAAGCGACTACAAGAGTCGCTTGCAAACCATGTCTGACAACAAACAACCGTTTCTTCTCGCTTCCTTCTCGTTTCGTTTCCTTCTCTATTTGTCTCAGCCGTACGCACGATTCAATTACATTTTCCTTCCAGCGTATGCTCGGATTAATGTTGCAAGACTTAATTAATTATCAATTCGGTCTGTTAAAAAACGCTCGTCGTCGTTTGCTTTATTAGAAAATTCAAATAAGAATTTCCTTTCTAATAGAAACCAACGAGGCGACAGTGTATCCTTCGATTACGTTCGTGGAAAGTGTTTGTTGATGTCAAATGCAATGAAATCGTACGTGGAAATCAAGAATGTAGGAAATTGTAATTTATTTTCATCAATTTTACGGATATTGTTGTAGTAATCTGTTATATAAAAACACATACACGTCTTAATTATATACATTTGCAAGCTACAATCCGTATATTGATCGCAGCAAATATGTTAAAAAAAAAAAAAAATTGCACTTAAATTCTCATTACAGACGGTCCTCGACTTTCGTATATATTTCGTATATATTTCGTACTCTATTTGAAAGCATCTTGACAAATTTTTGACCATCATGGAAGAATGTGATCCCAATGGAGAGCTCGTGCATCTCATGTACGAAGGGCAGTAGAAAAAGACACAGCGTGTTACAGAACTCTTTATTAAGAAAAGAAAAAAAGAAAGAGGAGTGTCTCTTAATGAATTGGTAAAGAAAACACCAGATGTTATTTATATGCTAACACGCCTCGTTCAAAAATAAACATTTTAAAAATACTTTTCGATATTTTTCTTCGCATTGCTCTACTTTATATCGTATGTACGGCGCAGACGGTTGTTTACGACGAGACGTACGCGTCACGAGCGGCGGAAATAATAAAAAAGAAGGAAAACGAAAAAAAAAAAGAGTATCTAGGCGTAAAGCGCGGCCGTTAAGTGACTTCTAATTTGTTTAAAAAGGGACCACCGCGGGGCGCGAGTATCGCGAGAGGCGAGTTATTTATCGCGTTCATTAAGTTCCGTGAACAGCTGCGAATGAAGTAATGCGCCGGGCTTCGTTATCCGGCTCTTGTATATCGGTTCAAGGGCCGAGATCTTCTTTAAACTACGTACAACGAAAGTCCACCGGCCGGTGCTAATTAAAAGTGCACCGTCGATGTCGCCCCAGCGACGCCGGAATTTGCATTTTCGCGCGCGGTTCCTTTGGTTGCTCAATCTCTCTTGCCAACTTTCTCTGTCGATCGTCTTTTTCCGTGGAATTTCGACGCACCGAAGGAAACACCGGCACCGATGGGAAAATTTAATGCAATTACCGCGAAACTGCCGGCACTCTGGGCAAAATGTGTTTATATTACAACGCGACCTACTCTCAAAGACTATCACCGAATTGGAGAGTGTAATAATTAGACTGCAGGTTTTTATGCACTCTTTCTACTTTTTCTTTTTTTTTCTTTTCAATGCGTGGAATGCGCACAATACACGAAAATATATAAAGTATTCAATATACAGTAGCTGCTGTAATATTTACCACCTGCTTTTTTAACTGCCTTCCCGAAAATATTTTTCATGAAAATTATACAGTTCGTTAAAATTTCGGATGATTTCATTTTATTCTTTATCCCCGCGAATGTTCATTCCCAAAATTATCAAAGTTGAACGGTGAAAATTTTTATAGTCTCCAGTAGCCCGATGATGGTAATTGAGAGCTACACGTCCATCGACTATCTTCCAGAAAATATAAATCTTTTTCATGAAAATTCACAGTCCAGTGATAATTGAAGCTAGGGTTCGTCAAAATTTCAAACGTTTCGTTGTATCTTTTTACCAAAAAAACTTGGTAAATATAATAAATTCTTTTAATGAAAATCCACAGTCCAACAACAATTGATGCTAGAATTCCTTAAAATTTCGTTTCGCTTCTATCCCCGAATTTGTTTTCACTTGCCAAAAATTATCAAAGTCGAACGATGGAAATTTTGACAGTCTCCATGCAGCCCGACGATGCCGATCGAGAGGTGCCTAGTGTCCACGGACTTCGAAAATCGAATCGCTTCACTTTTCGCCTTGTTTCCCTGATTGAGTGTATTCGAGTGGCACGTCGCCAAAGAACACTAACCGCGTCAACATGGAAACAATCGATGGTACTTGCTTCTTCTCGTGGAACGATTCGTCATGCGGCACGTACGACTGGTGATCAATCGCGACGCGTCGGACTACGGCAGTCATCATCCTGAGTAGATCGCGGGTTTTCCAGTTTTCGTTCAGCTCTTGGCAGAGGGCCTGTATGAACCAGGAACCGTTGTCCGGGCTCCGCCACGAGTAGAAGCCTGCAAACTCATAGGAGAATAATTTTCTGATGAAAATGCACTCTAACTCGCTTCCTTCCTCTTTCTCTCTCACACACACAGACACGCACTCTCTGTCTTTCTCCCTCTTTGCAAGGCTATATATATATATATGTACGTGCATGTTGTTTCGTAGGCAAATGCAAGTAGATACAATCGTTTCATTTTTTCTCCTTTTCTCTTCTCGTATCCACTGAAACCGCAGAGTTTGCCGCGTACGAAATCACGGAGTTTTTGTTAAAACTGGAAAGCTATCTCGTTCTGAAAGATGCTACTGGCTGGAGGCGCGACTTGTTTAAAAACAATTTGAAAATTGCGTTTCAGTTCAAGATACGTCGTTTGATATCACGCGTTACAAACCTTGTACACTTTGCACTTGTCGTCGGGACGCGATTGAATATTGTTTTCGTTTCGCCTCGAGTGATCGAGAGACACTCGTTCGTCTTCTTTTCTCAAACGAAATTAAATCGACGTGTGAAAACATTTCAAGTGAAAAGAAAAAAAAAAAAAAAAAAAAA
>NW_025109534.1:0-7827 GCF_011392965.1 Frieseomelitta varia
GTATCTCGCTGAAATTTCGTATTTTGTATCAAGAGCATATGACAAACGAAGAGGTGGCACGACAGATCCCCGCCTCCAACATGTCTCCTGATACAGTGGTTCTTCGAAAGAAGTTCAAGTAGAAATATCTCGAGAAATAGAAGCTGTATCTCACTGAAATTTCGTATATTGTATCAAGAGCATATGACAAACGAAGAGGTGGCACGACAGATCTCCGCCTCCAACAGTTCTCCTGACACAGTGGTTTTTCGAAAGAAGTTCAAGCAGGACTATCTCGAGAACCAGAAGCTGTACCTCGCTGAAATTTTCGTATTTTGTATCAAGAGCATATGATCCGTGAGGAGGTGTCACGACAAGGCTTTAATCGAGCGATTGTCCTGATTCGAAATGTTTTCGAAAAATGATTATACGGTGGTATATCTATAACTATAAGATATTTTTTGTTAAAAATTTGGATTTTTTGTCATAATACTATTTTTTCAGTTACATCTACATTGATATGTATTATATAATAATTTGTTTTGGAAATAAGTATGTATTCAAAATTATTTTTATTTTATGATTCTCGCTTTTTATAGTCGTGGAATATATAGAACTTTTCGCTTATTTTTTATGTTGGAGATGAAGAAATGTGTTTTTTATATATTTGTCTATTTGCGTTATTATGAATAGTATAATTTAGTTTTTGTATATGAATTATTCAAGCTATGGAATAATGCATTGATATATAAAGTGATTTAAACACTGATTTAATTGTTTTAAATAAATTGTGAAAATTGTTAAATAATGTACTGAAATATTATAAAAATGCTTTATATTATGTTTTGATTGATTAATTTGCAATAGTAAAGTTATTTTATTTCTATTACATTGCTAAACATTATTTAAAAATTTTAACAAATTATTATGATTTAATAATTAAATTAATTAATTCGTTCTATAATTCGTGTCATTGTACTTGCATTTTGATTCAAGCCGATTGTTAGGATGTATTAATCAAAATTTAGTGCCGCTGCGTTTCCTTAATCGATATGGTAGAATGTGACACGAAAATTGTACAGGGTTCAAGTTTCTTCAAATCATGGAAAACGAAAAAGCATAGAATGTTCGGTCTATCTCAGTTAGTCACTGATTATACATATCTATAATTAAATATTGTACTTTAAGTACTGTTTCTATGAGTATGAAAACTGTAGTACGTTTTAGATAGTTAATACTTCGGCACACCTGTTTTATTTATTGTATTGATATTTAATTGCATTTTGTACGATCGGAAGTTTAAGAAGGTTATCAGAAAGCTAATGTTGTTAAGAAGATATGAGAAGTAAAATGTATCTAAAAAGTGTGAAGTGCAATAAAGACATATAATTTGGCAGTATTGTTTAATAAATGTTAAATAAAGAAAAACGGATCTATCAGATGAATGAAACAATGCTAATTATACAAAATGACTAATCGAATAAATATTCCTTAAAAGAAATAATGTTGTACTTTCCCGTACCTTCCTGGAAGGTAAATTACGAATTTGAAACATTTAATTAAGTGTACATTTTCTTAACAATTATATTTTAAATACGGCGTATATAAATATGGCACAAATACAAACTTCGGGCGCGGATGGGCTGCCAAAGCATTTTGTTACCGCTATGCGTACACTTTTTGATATTATGGATGACCAAAATACAGGATTTGTGAAATTTTCTGATATTGAAGGCAGATGGCAAGACGACGGAACGCAAGGTCTTCCAAAAGGTGTTCTAGATAGTCTTAAAAAAGTCACTCCACCCAATGGCTTATTGTCTTTTGAAAGGTTTTGTACAGGACTAAAGATATGTTTACTACAAATTCAAACAGATAGTGACACGAAGAAACACGATGGTCAACCGAATAGACCACCATCTGCTCCAATACTTATACCTGACAATCAAAATAAAACAACATGGACATCCCCAAATACAGCAACTATCAGGCCAAATAATGCTATATCTCAACAGCGTACTTTAAGCATGCCACAATTATTACCAGGCCGAAAAGATGTAAATCATACACACTTAGAATTAATGGATGGTGGCCATAGAAGTGGACCTGAATTGAAATTAAATAAGGCATATGGACCTCCAAAACCTCCACGAATGGGTACTGCATTAGAAACTAGAACTCTTAATTCAGATAGAAATTTTGACAAATCTGAAATTCGAACTGTATTGCAAAATTGGCAGATGGGTTTATTAATGAATGATGATAAAACTATAGAAAAAAGACAATTGCCAACAGTAAATTACAGATCTGACACTAGAACATTATTAAGACCAGGTAGAATATTGGGAGATGGTAAAGCAGTTGAGTTACAAAATAATAATCAAATTGGCTTACAGCCAAAAAAAGCATTAAGTAGGCGTAGAGAACCTAGGCGTCACACGTTGCAGAATGGTATTGATTATAATATGGTAAAGATATTCTTCTCTAGGATTCCCAACTAACGATTGGTGATTGGTTTTGGGTATGCATGAAATTTAGTGAATATTAACATGTAGATAATGATACAGTTTATATTAAAGTAGTATTATAATATACACTTAGTATTTATATTACACTCTAATAGAATGCATAGTTGGGAAGCCTGTTCCTTAATTTTTAACAATAATATCCATTTGGTAATTCTTCTTTTTAGATGAAAAGAATGAAACAAATTGAGCAAGAGAAAGACGTATTACTTCAAGGTCTTGCTGCAGTCGATAAAGCCAGAGAATGGTATTTGAAACAAATCTCCTCTACTCAAGAAAAAATCAAACATCTTGGACGTATGGGATCTCATGTGGTATGAAATGTTTTTTCCAACTTTATAAAATTATCTGAAATATGTATCAACGTACGTATTCTTATTCAGGAACAATGGACAGAAGCACAACAAGAACGTTTAGAATTACAACGTGCTCGAGTTTTAGAAGTTAACAGACATTTAGCTGCATTAATATGTAGTTGGGAACGTGGTGGACTTCCCCTTCACATGAATCTTGCTTTCCTTAGTACTCCTACATCTACTCAACTTCAACAAGATATTTTGTCTAGGTTAAAGCAACAAAATCATAGATTAACAGAGGTAAATTAAATATAAATATATATATATATATATATATATATATATATATATACATACATATATTAATGATATAAGTTAATTCATTTATGTTAATTAAATATTAGGAAGTCAGTAAAAAAAGCCAGCGAATAACAATACTTGAACAAGAAAAGGACAACTTAATACGAGAATTGTATAATAGACAAAGTGGTATGGTTCAATCTAGAAGAGCAACAATGATACATGAACAACATGATCAAACATTCATGTAAGGTACTAACAGTTGTTACTTTAATACTTTAATATATAATATAAAATTATATTTTACATAAATGTTACTGTTTTAGAATATAAACAATCAAAGTTTGTCTTTAATGGCATAATGAAAATATCGGATATGCATATTAAGAAAACTAATTGAAATCATTATTATATTTAAACTTTAATTATATGCGTTGAAATATTTTAAATATTTGTGTGAAACATAAAATATTTTTGTAAAATATTTACAATATTAATATTTAAATGTACTTATATATTATAAATGAAGTTTTAAAATTTTTATAATCCATCGAAGAATTGAACGAGAGATTATGTTCTTTTCTAATAAATTATTATTGTAATTAATAAACTGCCTTGACTTAATTTCATATTACAATATTGTAATCTCAGTTTAATCATAAAATTGTATAAGTCCCTATTACATTTTTGAAACTAATTATCCTTATTTTATAAACAAATATTGCAAAAATTAAATAAACAAAATATACACATTTCACAATGTAAGCGACATTTACTTCCGGAATTATGACTGTGCGTGTCAAATGTTATCGAACTTTAAAATACGATAATATATTTCTCCAACCACCCAACATTACTATTCAAAAAATGAAGAAAGTAAGAAACCACACCTTATATAATATTCTTGCAGTATAAGAAAAACGAGATGTATATTAATTTAAAAAATTAATTTCTATTTACATTTTATATTAAAATTATAAAAGAAATTTCGATTACTTACAAAAGTAAAAGTAGAAATTAATAACGTTTTCTGCCGGCCACGTGGTCTATCTGAAAACAGATGGATTGGTATCGTATGGATGAGATCATATAACAGATTGGAGCTTATCCCAGGGAATATAATGTTTTGTAAGTTTTGAGCCATCCTAGCTCGAGAAAGCCATCTCAAGAGTCTATTATTGTTTGAAATAATATAAAGATTCGCAAATAAATAATGTTAATCGTAAAATTTTTATAAAATTACCAAATTTAAAATTAACTGAACAAACATCATTAATATAAATAATTCGTGTCACAGTATACATGTAAGTTTATTAGAAATACATTATTGTGCAGTCATCAGTTGATATTACACCCCACGCATGGTTCTTTAGTCTAGTATAGCCTGGTGGGTGTACTAGCTAAGCGCGTTAGGCCGCATTTTGTTAATAGTCGTAAAGAGACAGTTGCCTTCAGCTGTCTGATGTAGGCTGTTCAGTTTGGTTGACGCGTTCAGCGAGTATAGATGCTAGCTGACATAAGGAACGTTGCACCGGAGCACGAATTTTATCCTCGCGATAGTGAATGTGTAAAGAACCCCCTTTTGACGAGCGACCTTTAACCCCACTGAGTTCAAGTAATAGCCTAGCTGCAGGCGCTGATCGTCGATCTCTGTCTTCTGACATCTACAATTATCTGGATTATCGTTATCGGAACAGCTCTTCCCCAGATTTTGTGTGAACTTTAGGTCCATCATGCTACCAAGACTGGTACTGCCAATAATTCTGCTACTCGTTGTTATAGGTACGAACACGTTATTTGCGTTTCATATGTTCCCCTAATGTAACGCAATATAGAATACATATAAAATACTTTGTAAAAGAGTAAAAACTTAACATGTCATTTCATAAAGTATATTATCTTTGTGAAGTGAAATGATATACTATAATGATATAATAATTGATCTTTCTTCTTCAAATCATTAGAAGTTTTACAGTGATAATGTACCATATGACTTGCGTTATCGTAAGCGAAATATTGATTTCTCGATCTTCTCGTTTATTCTCATTATAATTTAACAATTAATTTATAATTCAACACATTAGCAACTTTTTTGCATGCATGTCCTCATTAATTGCATAGAAATTCTCTTAAACAATACAAATTAAATGATTTTGAAATTTAAAAACGATGACGATTTTATTTTAAAATCGTGAAAAAATCATTTTATGATGGTATTTATAATGCTACCTTTAAACGGCGCTGATTTAGGCGGTAGTAATTCGCTTAAAACAAAATAAATGCAACTGTTCCATTAAAAGAAATCTCGGTTCATTCACCGAGCAGACAGATAATGTGCCGTGATAATGAAGCGTACTTTCAATGATGCACATTCCGCGCCTGCTCTTGAATATACCTTGCGAAATATATGTATATTTAGAAACAAAAGTTATTTTTTTTTGCACAAATAAAAACGAATGTATTTAACAACAGTTCATTTAGAGAAGAAAATAATAGTAATTTAAATTGTATATCCGAAAATCAATTAACCCACGGAGACATACTTTATCTCGTCGAAGGTTTATCAATTTAGGTAAGTGGGAAGTGCAATGGACACATCCGGTACAAATAGCCTCTGACAGCATATTTCTTCATAACATTATCTTTTCAGAATAAATAAACTGCAGATATATTCACTACAAATAGAAAATATTATGGAAAACGTATGATTTATAACATTTATTGCTTGAATATTTACCATTCTTTTTTTTTTTCTTTTTTGGCAATGTAGAATTAATCTTATCACCAATAAATTTTCTCCTATATCAAAATATATGCAAATTCATTTAATTTTATAAAATTTTAATCTATTAAAAGTTATATAATATTGACTTCATATAGACTCTTATTTATCATCCACTGATAGAAACGGTGTTCTTTTACACTATCATTTAATCTGACGAACGATTTATGTTTCGTTTTTAAAATCAAATATAAATATGATATGTTTCATGCTGCCGTTCTTAATAAAAAAGAGAATTAAAAAATCGATCATTTTGTAATTTCATCATAATTCGAACAATGTATTGATATTTTTGAAAATAATACAATAATAAATTACAAATTTAAGTAAAAAATTTAATTATGATGTTGTTATATATATTTATTGAATATTTTAATTTGATTGCAATAATAGGTACGTTATCAAAAGCTTGCGATTTGGATCAAATGCAATATGGATGTCGTATCTATAATGCTCAATGCAGATGCGGTTACGGTTGTTCCTCCGAATATAGATATAGTACTAACGATGATTGCAAAGAAGCATTAAGAGGTAATAACTTACCTGTTAATTTCACAAAATTGTTCATAATATCACTATAAATTTTGTTCATGAATACTCAAACGAATATAAATATTCAATATTAATACTACGAAGAGAATCAAATGATTATCTCTTTATTATTATGTAATTATCCTTTCAGGTAGGCGTAGCGATATATGTTATAGATCGAAACCTTGTTTGAATGGGGGATCATGCTTGCAAATATCATCAGATCCTGGATTTAAATGTCGCTGCGAAGGAACTGGTTATTACGGACCACACTGTGATAAACGTTAGTAATCATCATCGATAAATAATAATTATGATCATAAATTTTCCGGACATTTGACCAATTGGTAACTGTTTAATTTGTTATACAATCTACTTAATTTCCGACTGTTTGATATTTGTGTGATTATACATTAAAAAATTATTGATATAAAATTCAACGAGTCTAGTCTAATACTAGAAAATATAATTATAAAAAAAATCTTTCTCAATAAAATGATGTGTTTTGCAGCTTGCCCAGGACCAAATAATCAACGTTTCCGGGGACCATTTCCTTACGAATGTGTTGTGATTTAATTTGTAATTTGCCTTCTTTTAATCTATCAAAAATTAAATACATCCAGTATGTTAAGTACAAAAAATAAACATATTTTGCGAAAATTTACACATCTTTGTACATACATAATAAATATATTGTATATACGATAATCGTTTTATTACTAGAAATATTTTAAAAAATTATTAAAAATAATACTTATTAAAAAAATGATAATCTATAAAAATCTCAATTATTTCTGCGATTATTCAAATCTTCGAGATTCATGGAAAAGAGATGTATCTGATATTTTCACTGTTTATTCATCAATAATTTTACAATATGTATGCACATGATGTGTTGGATCCATGAGTTTTCAACAAACATTCAGTTTGTATCATGCTTGCGTTAATGCAAGTTGTTATTTTACTCCTTTCCTATTTTCTACATAATGCCACGTGTACCTCGCTTGTTGTTTCTGATGGCAAAACTTATAAAATGCAATTTTTTTATTCTTCACATAAGTACTTTTTGTAATTTTTTGTATTATATATCGACTGAATTCATAATACTAGTTTGATTTTATAACACGAGACTGCATCAGGAACTTAACGACATGTATATATATTTATATGTTATATATTATCTAGGACAAACAATTGGCCAGTTGTAACTTTTTTACAAATTCATAGATATTTTCTCTTCAACAGAGTAACACGTTACAATAATTTATATAGTAGAACACATGTCTGCTTCTTCGACTATAAAATTATGTAAATTCACGAATTTTAGCAAATAATAATACGAATGCATTTTCTTCATTATTATTATTATTATTTTTTTTTTTTTTTTTTTTAACAAAATCGTCCCCCTTCGATA
>NW_025109535.1:0-4041 GCF_011392965.1 Frieseomelitta varia
CTTGCTGAGTTTTTCTGACTTCTTTCTTTTCTTTTTCTTTTTTTTTTTTTTTTGGTCGCTCCGACATCGAGAAACACGTTCTCGCAGGACAATCGGCTGCGTCGCGTACGAAGCCCGTTTCGAGGACTTGCTTTGACTCCGAGGATTATTGTTTCTGCGAACGAATTTAATTTCGTACGTCCTCCTCCCTTTCATCTTCGAGGGACCGCGCTCGCACGGAGACAAGAGGAAGACACAAGGCAGAGAAACGAATTCGTTCGAGTTGGTTCTTCAACGACGACGTTTCGTTTCTCCGTCGTTTCCTTTCCCTCTTTGATCCGTGCTCGAGATATATATATATATACGGGTCTAGCCTTTTTCTCCTGATCTATATCTTGGGCTCGACGAAAACCTACGCATCGGAGGAGATTCGCAGAGGAGGATGAAATAGTAGAATCGAGTCTCGGGGTTCGCTTTCGATGTCATCGACGACGACGAAGAGAACGACGAGGAAGAAAACATTGGAACACACGTTCCCCGTTGATACGTCTCGTTTTGTTTCTCTTCTTTGTTTCTCTCTCGTCGATTCTTGTTCGACGATTTCGCGACCCGGCAGAAAAAGAAACAAAAAAACCCCGTGTCTTCCGGAAAGTGCTCTTCTCTTCTCTTCTCTTCTCTTCTCTTCTTTCCTCGAGCTCCGCTTCTCTTTTCTTTCTTCATTTCCCTTTGACTTGCGCCGGCTCCCTCGCCGCTCGCCTCGCGTCGTGTCGTGTCGTGTGAGTTACATACAGATCCGCTAAACGAGAAGGAATAACTAGGGTGTCGCAGGCGATGTGATCGCCATCAGAGGCGCTGGCGGCAACGCGACCGGTATGTGATAATATTTACACTGGGGCCGCATGCACGCGCCCTTCACTGCGTCCCTGCACACGGTCACGCGATTCTCGATCACCTCCACGTTTCCTGAAAATGTGCAAACGATCCTCGATTAGACTGGACGTAAGATTGAAAGTAGAATAGTTTCGAGAGTCTGACTGTTATTATTATTTTACACGCCAACAATTATTTTACCGACAATGTTTCCATTTCGCCGACATTGTTTATATAAACGCCGGCAAGTTGAAATCGCAAATTCAATTATTCCGTAGCCGCGGATTTGTCATTATAAACAATTCCAGTATGAACTTTTGAAAAAAATCAATTTCTTTTTTTTTTCTTTTGCATATTCTTGAAGAGATGTAACCTTACATGTAGACTTGTAAAATTGACGAAGTTGTGGTTGTTTGAAGGAAACAGCGACGACCAGCGTCATTGTTACCGCAATACTAAACTTTAAAAGCATTTTTTTCTGGCAACTATGTTTTTCAGAACGGTGTCCGTGATATCTCAAAATCTACTTGACCAATTGACTCGAAATTTTAAGTACGAATTTGGTACATGTGTGACTATAGCCCCTACCAGAATCAACCAAAAAATTTTATTTTTTATATTTTTTTTAGGCTTCCGAAGTTTAACAAAAACATGCAAAAATCGATAATCGAACTTCAAAGTATCGCCACTTTTTCAATTACCGACTTTTTTCTTTTGGTACTTGCTCATAGCCAAACTCATATTAATTAAGAAACATTCACGTTTATTTTCATTTCCGACAAGCAGAATGGCCGGAATCATGGACGATCTTTTTTAAAAGCGACTATGTTTGAGAGTATGCAGTGCCACTAATTTTAACTTTTGTTTTCTCAAAAAATTTCAAAACGTCGTTGAAATACGTACAAATAAACCTTGTCAATTTGACTGCGAAAGGTGTAATAGTTTCTTTGCAAAAAATTCCCTAACAAACTTAAAAAAAACACTAGAACATCCCCTTAAAGGTTAGAACCTTTTGTACCTTATTTCTAAAACTTCAGACTATTTAAAGTAAAAAAAAAAGAAATCGATTTTTTGAAAATCTCAAACTATCCTGACCCCTTAATAGCTCTCTCTCGCAAGTACAATTAATATATAATTTACAATAATTAACCAATTAACGTTAATAAACTTATCTTTTGTATGTAATACAAATTATCAGCTTGAATCGCTTTACCTATCTTAGAATCGACGTTTAATAACATCAGTAATAACATTTGTCGGTATCTAAACAATGTCGGTGAAATAATTGTCAGTGATTTCAACGCCCCCCCCCCCCCCCCTTTCCTTTTTCTACAATTTCCACGAGCTCGACACGAAATCCCAGCGATCGCTCGCTATATGCACGTGGCCTAATGGCGGGCGATTATTTTTATTAGTTGGCGGCCAGTCGAGTAATTTGTAACTTTGACGAAGTTGCGACGCAGTTTCGAAACAGCGGTGGCCAATAGATTTGTCATCCGTCGCATATTGCGAGCGGTGATTGTTTTGCGGTGAACGCGCGGTGGCCAACAGCAAAATGGCCGGCAAAATACAAATGCTCCATGGGGCCGGTTATTATTCGATGGCCGCGACGTCTGTAGCCGAGTGTGAGACGACAAATCCTGATTCGAACAACTTTTAGACAAAGTAAACCATAAATTCGTAGTTTAACACGTTGACTTGCCGTATGAATCAAATACGATTTGTTCAATGCGCTGACGTCAGTCATATTTCGCGCAAAGAATTTTTCTTTCAGGCCGCGTAGCTATGGCATGCTTATTGTTTATAGTTGAATTTCAACTATATGGTGCTACAGATTGCTCATTACAGGGATTTTATTTTTACTTTGATTCAGGCGAAGATTTCAAGCGCACTAGAATCGAATGAAAAACTCTACTTGGTTGCATGAAATGGATACAAAATTGTAACATGCGATTATTTTATGTATATATAATAATAATAATAATATAATAAATATTATTTACTTCCAGTTACAAAAAAAAAAAAAGAAGGTAATCCAGAGGATCAAAAACATACGACGTTCAACGTGTTAATTAAACAAATTTTTTTCAAATTTTCCACGAACTCGCATAATCTAGCAACGATCTGTGTCACCATTATGTACCAACCATTTTACGCCACTGAAAGAAAATTCAATTAATCGAACAAAAGTGTCAAACACGACGAAACGAGAGGCAGAGAAACGAAGTAACAAAGGTGGCTGCCAGAAGGAACGAGAAGAAGAAAAAAGGCAAGTTTCGATTTCCGGAAGTCGGCAAGAGGCGCGTGGTTACGGGCGGAAACTCACCGTCACTGAGATGGATAAACTTGCAGGCGGGACGGTTGCACACTTGTCGATTAAAATCTTGGCACACCGGGAGGGTGTCCAGTAACTGAAAGAAAATGTGCCAGAATATATTTATAAAACGGATGCCATCCCAGATTCATGCGAACGATAGTTACGTGGAGTAGGAGGTGGGTGGAGAGAAAAAAAAAAAAAAAAGAACAACTCTCAACAGTGTCAACCGCGTCATTCACTCGCTCTCAGGCACGCACCATTCGCGCTGTGTTTCACATACAGAGCGAAGAAGACAAGTGTCCTGTCTTTCTCAAAATCATTGGACACACACACACGCGCACACACGCACACACGCACGCACACGCACATTCAAACTCAGTTCAGTGTTAGAGCATATTCACGGTACATTACATGCTCTAAAAAATCGGATCGTATACGAGTATTAATTAATATGCTACTGGTACGCGAACGATCGACCTGACACGTCGGCATGATGGAATCTCGATTGATCTCCTCTCTTCTAGCTTTCTCTTTAGCTGTTCTCTGCTGTGAAAAAGAAACAAACACTCATATCCGCGAAAGTCGATCGTTCGCGCATGTCGAATTAAGAGGAAAATTTGCAGTAGAACTTGGTTTTTTTCTTTTCTTTCTTTCAAACTGGTCGTTCCCTACTTTCTATTATATATCGTGAGTCGAGACATTGTACTCTGTAAACACTGATCGTGTCTTTTTTTTTTTTTTTTTTTTTTTTTTTTTTTTTCAATCAATCAATCAATCATTTTCGTTCGGTATCGAGGTCGAGCAAGGTCAATACATCAGCTTGCTGCCATCGTGATCGTTTTTTTTTTTTTTTTTTTTTTTTTTTTTCACGACAC
>NW_025109535.1:4122-7845 GCF_011392965.1 Frieseomelitta varia
TTTTTTTTTTTTCTTTCGTTTTTCGATTCCTTTTTTTTTTTTTTTTTGCTTTTTTTTTCACTTGGGCCGACATTCCCAACACTTCGTGTTGCAAACGAGCGTGCCTACAAACGAGGACCATTTGATTCGCAAATTCTTCATTCTACGATTGTTACTTGAGAGAAGGGCTGTACTGCAAAGGGTAGCGGAGAAGTGAAAGTGACGTAGAGAGAGAGAGAGAGAGAAAAAAAGAGACGAACTGAATGTGATTCAGAGTGTTAATCGTGACATACACCCCATTCTCTATGCAGGAAAGAATCGATCGATTTGATTTGCGAATCAGGTGTGGAAGCCCTCTTCTCAGCGGGCCATTCAGCGCAACGACTAGACTGAAACGTTTAGTGTTAACACTAAATCTGTGTGTGCGGAATAGATGGGAGAAGGCAACGATCGCGGCTCGTCTAAGCTGTCCCCTTTTTCGTTTCTTTTCCCCTCCCATCATTTGTTCGATCGGGGATGCCAAACGGAGGGGGATGCTAAACAGAGACTGAAGAACCTGGCTGCAGCAAGATGAGGAGAGAAAAAACAACAAATCGTAATACGTACATTAGTGTGTATGTATATATATAATATGAACGCGATTCGAGAACACTCTATGTATATTCTTTGCCGTGCTTGTTCATCGAAGGAATTTGAAGACTTTACTACGAGGGTGTTGAAATGTTAAGACGATAAAAAAAAAAAAAAAAAAAGAAGAAAAAAAAAAATCAAAAAAAACGAATAAAATGGAAAACAAGTAGAGCGATGGCCGAAGAAACTTTGCGAACGGTGACAAATAAGGAGAAAAAAAAAAAAAGAGAAAAAAATGAAAAGGCTCGACCAAAGCGAAAAATCTCTGCCCAGCTACGCTACTATAGTTCCGTTCCTTTGATTACCCCCGAGAGCGAAAGATGTATGCATATTATATGTACACACACACAGAAACACACATGTACACTCGTATCTAGGGAAAGATTATCGAGATATATGTATATATACATATACATATATATATGTATATATATATATATATGTATATATACGAATATAGACAAATGCAGCAAAAAAAAAAAAAAAAAAGAAAAAAAAAAAAATTAAACATCAAAATCCAAAGAACTGGTATCGGTGTTAGCAAAAAACGTTAGGTTCAGAAGCGGTTAACCTACCAGACAGAGTATTATATACGTGTGAGAATGAAGAAAAAAAAAAAAAAAAAAAAAAAAAAACGGGAGATACTTGAAGAAACAAACGAAACAGAAGGTGTGAAAGACGAAAAGAGACCACTATGTAATTAATCGTTGAAAGTAACGGTAACGACAATCGCCGCGAGCGAAAGTAATGGTACCACAGGATCACCATAAAGAAGCGTGCAAAATGTACTTGTAACGGAAAGAAAAAAATTAAAAATTCAATACACTTGGAAGGGAAATTAAAAAAAAAAGAAAAAAAAAAACTGCAGCTGGAATCGAACAAGATTCTCCTCTCTTCGCAAAGCGATCATCGATCGAATTTCTCACGCGTGTCAGGCAAATCAGTAATAATCGAATTGCAAACTGCAACAGAGAGAGAGAGAGAGAGAGAGAGAGAGAGAGAGAGAGAGAGAGAGTAAAATAAAAAGAAAAAAAAAAGACAACGTGGAAAGAGAAAAAGAAAAAAAAAAGAAAAAGGTGTCGTTAATGAAGAAGAACCTTCGCGCCACAAACAAGATATATAAAATGACAACCAGCGAATATATATAATATATATATCGTAATAATCAGAAGAATAATAACTATGTAATAACTTTTGCAACTGCGTAAGAGATATAATTTGCTACAAACACAGAGTCTGGTCATGCAAATAATGGCCCGGGAGAAGGGGGGTTGGTTCGTTCTGCTTGGGTGATCGATCAGATTTTTCGCGGTTTCTCGACGTTTCTCCCTTTTATTTCTTTTCTCTTTTCTTTTTTTTCTCTCGTGAAGATCGTGTCCCCCCCCCTTTTTTCTTTTTCTTTCTTTTTGCGTGTTTATCCCCCCTCCCCCCTCCTGATCGAACAGGCAGCCATCTAGCAGAGAATATGTTTTTTTCTTTCTTTCTTTTCTCTTCAATGAAAAAACGAACGTGGAGAAAAGGGAAGGATCCAACGCTATCGAGGGAAAGATCGTTAAAGCGATGTACGAAGTCTGCCCGTGCTTCCGAAACGACGATCCGAGAGAAGGACGCCCGAGACGTGTTTCGAAAAAATAAGAAAAAAAAAAAAAAAAAAAAAAAAAAAGAAGAAGATCGGACGTCAACGACGGTAGCGAGAAATTGCGAGTCAAATTACGATTGCGAACGTGGGAATGAATTTTGGCCCCGGTCCGAGCGATCGATCGGTTCGTCCGAAAGGAGAGGGGGAGGAGGAGGAGGAGGAGGAGGAGGATCGCGCGGATGGACAAAACGGGAGTCCCTCCTCATCACCCAAGCAATTCGTGTGCTGCCAAAAGCCGACTTGAGAGGACCGCCGAAAGGGTTTTTTTGGTTCGCGTGCGTGAATTACAAGACTTATTATGAACACACATATCCACTCGCTACTAAAGCTACGAGAAATAAAAAAGATATATAAGAGAATAGATAGAGAACAGACAGACGAAAAGGGGTGGGTGGGTGGATGGTTGGGTGGTTGGGGAGGAGAAAAGGTGGTGAGATATCCATCGGAGATGAAACGATTATCATCCACGCCAGCGAACCAAACCGCCCATTGGTGGCTGGACAAAAGTCAGCGGTTATTGGCATTCGTAATATAAAAAATGTGGAGATGGGATATCGTAAAAGCTGTCAAATTAATAATATTCTACTGCAAATAAGTTCAACACTAGGTTCAACTGCGACGCCGCAACCATAACAAACAGCTGAGCTGATTTACGCTCACGAGTACAAAAAAAAAAAAATAGAGAAAAAAAAAAGAAATAGATTGAAACATGGAGAATAGAACGTGTATGATTATCGAACATTGAATAGAGAAGGGATACTTGAACAGAGAAAAAAAAAAAGAGGTCCCTGGTCGAAGAGAGAGATCACGAAAGGTGAACGGGTACCAAAATGGCCGACGATCGAGCTGCGTGGCTCTCTTTCTTTTTTATTTTTTTTTTTCCTCTCTCTTTTCTTACAACCGCGACAGAAAGCTTTGTCAACGTGTTCCCTCGCGTTTTGCTCGTTGTTAAACAATTGAAAAAAAACAGAAAAAAAGAAAAAGAAAAGAAGATACGCCACAGCGAGAAACCCGCGGCCACGCTTTTTTTTTTTTTGGTTCTTTGCCCCGTGATTCTCATTCTGTTTTTGTCTTTTTTTCTTTTTCCTTTTTCCTTTTAACCTCTCGTTCCCCCGGTTACGTAATGCGTCAGAAGCTCTCTCTATGCAAGCGACAGGATTGTCCCGTGTTTTCGATTGGCGACAGCGGTAAATTAGAATGGTCTGGAGAGTGTCCAGATAGAGAGAATGAGATAGATAGATAGACAGATAGATCGAGAGCGAGGGGGAGAAAAAAGTGTTGCACGTCACGTTGGAGAATCGTTTCGAAAATTGACAAAAACTGTTGCTACTGTACGATGGCACTTTTTTTTTTCCTCTCCTTTCTTCTTTTCTCTTTTTTTTCATCTGCTCTTGTTAAAACACGCGTGTTCCGCGCGCGGTTCAATTTAGAGGATCACGCCATTGTCGTTTTATTTCTTTTTCTTTTTTTTTTTT
>NW_025109536.1:0-7857 GCF_011392965.1 Frieseomelitta varia
TTTTTTATACGGGTGCAATTCAATTTTTCGTGATTGTCGACAAAGTTACGGCCGGTGGCGTCGCGGTGAACGGGGAAAAAAAAAAAAAAAAAAAAAAAAAAAAGAAAGAAAAAAGCTTCGAGCCAGTGTTTTGACAACGCTCGAGCGGGACTTGGACTTCCAGCTGTTAATTGAATCACACGTATCTGTCGAAATTCCGCGTCCTTGCACACCCGCTAAATCTACTTACCACCCCGGGCATTTTATCCCGCCGTGATCGAAAATGAAAATTTCATCGTCCAGATGTATGCACGCGAAACGTAACGTTTCACTCGGACGAGAGAAGCAACTAAAGCAATCGACGTTTCACTTTGTTTCACGACGAGGATCACGGACGAGCGTAAACGAACGTTCCACTGTGCCAAATTTATTTATTTCGAAATTTATTAAAACGAATCGACGATTCGTAAATCTGTAATTCTCTGCAGAGATTATTTGAGGAAAGAGAGAAAAAAAAAAAAATAATAAAATTTCTTTCGAACCTTGAGTTACTTTAACAGAGGGCTAAATTCGTGTTCTTCTTCTCCTACCATTTGCATAGTATCGGAGTTTGGTTACCATCGATTTTTGCTTAGGCAACTGGATTACAGAAACTTTCCCCGAAGCAACGAGATTCGAATAGTTCGAAGGGGAGAATACATTTTCCTGGTTATCGATGCAACCCCTTCGATCGTACTTATTCAAACCCCGTTATCGTCCACATTTGTCCAAGAAAACATTCTACGTTATTGCAGCTTCAAATTTTCCTCGCGAACATATAAAAATCCAACACTCTAATCGCGCTCTAATTGCACGAGGTAACGTCACGCTCAGCATAAACCTATCCCTCCAATTATTCAGAAATCAAGCTGCCAAGCCAATTGAACGACTCCTGTCGCTGTCGCTGTCAGTCGTTGGACTAATTTGCAACGAATAACAACATTAACATTCAGCGTGGAAATGCGAAGCCCGGGGAAATGTCCATTGCGCAATAACGTCTCGCGTTGATCTCGTTAACCCCGTTTTTCGATCCCCCGAGCGTCGCGACCCCGGTGCTCGCTGTTAAGATTGCAGCTCGCGTTATGGACCGTACCTCGCTGTCTGTAGGAATGAATGTCTAGGAAAGCTAAGAAAAAGGCGAACGACGATGGACGATGGAAAAATGGGAGAAACGTAACGCGACGCTGACGGTTACGGCTGGATTGCTTGCAAAAGAAAAAAAAAGGCGCGCGATTTTACGAGCACTTGCGCTAAACGACAAAATGCAATTCCACGGGCGAGCACCCCGCGAGACGTTGTTAAGAAGAGACGCTTCGTCTCGAGAGCGCGAGCGGGTACGCATGGTTGCGCACGAATCCCGTCGAGCACCGGCGCGGCCGCCACGCAAGAAAACGCTCCCTCCGGCTTGCAATTACATTGTTCGCTCTCCTGCTGCACTTTTCCATTGTTGTAATTTATATCGTAATGAGTTACGACGTGCATGGTTCCCGAATACGCCGGCTCGTTGCAGCGCTTGCAGCAACGAGGACAAATACGCGCCGCGACGAGGACGAGGACGAGGGGAGATGTTATTCATCGCGGATACGCTTCTAGGTTTACGTTTCGGTTGTTCCTTTTTCCTCTTTCGCAGGAGGTTTGATCAGTTTACGCTTTGAACAAGCCTTCGAGAAATCGAAGTCGAGGAAGGTGACTAAATAGGCGTAATACGAAATATTTTCTACGTGTATTCATAGAACGAGACAGAACTATCGGAATTCTTAACTACTCAAGTGGAGAATACATTTTGTTTATCTTACCTTGATGCAGAATTAAGAAATTTTTCGAGAAATTGAAGTCCCGTGAATTCAAGTCTCGAAAGTCATGCGAAGTCGGCGTAGCCTTCGTTTTCGTAGCGTGTCGTTCCATTGAGTTTCTGGAAAATATTACTGTGTTTTATGGATGTGAATCAATTTTGAGAGACGCGGCTTTATGCCGGAGACATTCGTATCATGGGAGTCGTAAGAATTTTTCCTAGGATTCAATCTCCAATCGCATTGTAGGTTTTTTTGTTCTAAGGATGCAGCTGAGATAACAAAACCTAGCCAGAGAAAACGAGAGAGAGAAAGAGAGAGAAAGAGATTACGACAGAGAAAGTCAATAAGACAGCAGTAAAACGAATTCGACAGAGAAACAAAGAAGTTGGTCTTTGATCTGCTTGGACACTCGGGGATCCTTTGCTCTGAACATTGCAGCATCTCTCATACTAGAACTTTTTGCTGCTTTTCATAACTATATATTCATGGAATTTATAAACATTTATACAAAGAGTTCATCTTCTCTTACGCTTTGTGTACGAAGCGTACTATTATTTTTGCATTCAAAGCATTTAATGGAAAGAATAATAAGATACAGAATTATATCCACGATAAGATTACTATATGAATGCTATATTTCGACAGTAAATGTTAATAATTGAAATAATTTTATTGTTTCGTGTAATTATGAAGGAAATATCATGTCAATTCTATAAAGAGAGCATAACGAATTCAAACACTGTGTTACTAGCCTCGTTAGTAATGGCTGTTGAATTAAACATTAATATAAACTAGTCGAAATCAAAATTTGTACTCTGTGTGTTGGAACTGAAATACTGGATATCATGAGAAATGAAATTGTTTCATTGAATGACGTTCATGACAAGTGAAACGTTATAACAAACGACTGCACGTATCGTATATATATGGTAATATAGTATTACGTTACACAAATATCCTTTCAATATCTTTCAATTGTACACCTGTATATTTCACGTTTTTTCTATACTATTTTTCTATACTATTGAAATCCGAGTGATTGACAAATCAAGTTGTCAATACAGTCGAGTCTATTCTTACCATAGTAATATCTTTCAATTTTTTTCAATTATTTGGACTAACGGTATCCCTAATCAAAATATAATCTTTTAAATTAGTCGAGAAATCTCTATTTATATTATTATAAGACCGAATAATTATATATTTTTTACTATGCACTGATGCTGTCAAACATAACCTCTAACAAAGTACGAAAATTTTTCTTCCATTAAGTGTTGCTAATTGTATTTGATATTCAAAATAATTACCTGCACGTTCATTGTCAGACTGCGATTAACGAGGCCACAAGCAAATGACACTTCACTATCACTATTAAAAAAAAACAGTATCCCGAAAATAACCACTTCAACGAACCACGTATTCGCTTGATATACTATAGACTGCGGGGCAAGTTTCAAATTATTCGTACGGACCCTTCGTACATCTTCGGATATCTTCGTATACCTTCGGTTCGGAGCTTTCGTTCGGCGCATTACGTGGCGCTGCTTCAGTCTCGCGGATTTGAACGCCGGTTGCGTTTGATCGGGTGATAATTTCTTCGTAAAATATCGATATTTGCTGCAAAACCTCGGTTTAACATCTATATTATACAAAGAGGTGTTTAACAAAACCTGGTAAGTGTATAATAGTAAGTAATAAAGTATGGAAGTATAAATAAAATAACTAATCGTAAAAGATTTGAAATTGATGGGTGCAAAGAGAAATGACGGTTGTAACTGTAATGTTGTAGATAAGATATTTCGTCAAAAATGCAAAACAAGAAAAACAACGACAATTTAAAGAATGCACCGTAATATATTGTGGCATTTTGTGTACTCGATGAAAGAATATGTTAGACTCTAGCTTGAAAATTTACTTTTCTTTTTGTATTCTCAGGTGTCTTGTTCTACGCGTTACTGAATTAACAATTCAATAACGGACAATATGGCGGTCAACATGGCGGAGGTGGAACCGCGTATTTTTGAAATATTTTCATCCAAACGGTAAGTTTCTACGATACTTAAATCTTTCAATTAATATATGGGTCATCTATCATATTATATATATATATATATGTATATATACATAATGGATTGTATAATTTTAAAATTATATATTTTTAATATAGCAAAATTTTAATATAAACAATATTATATTAATATAAATTATATACATTATTTTTAATATGAACAATATTTTTATTTTATATGTTATTTATAAACAATATGATATAAGTAAAATACAAATTTTTATAGAGTAAATATTCTAGAAGATTATCGATTCAATATATGTATATATATTCTATAACCTTAAAATTATGTTTTTTCAATATGCAAAAATTTTAATGTGAACGATATTATTTTAATACAAATTATACAAAATACTTTTGATATAAATAATATTTTTATCTTGTAAAAGATATGATACAAGAAAAGTTCTTTGTGTTTTTGTTTATTAAGTAATACGTGCCGGTCACTATGCATACTATCTCAAAGCAAATCTAATTTATAGAATATCCAAAGAGCGTATCAGCAACAGCGTTTCAAAATTAATTTTCGGCCGTATGTTTCCGTGTATCATGGTATGCAAACACGTTCCGTTACGTAATTCTGGAGGCCGTTTAATTCGTTTGCCATGAGTCCTGTTTCCTCCATCCCTGCGATGCAACATACAGGGCTACGATTTCCGTTTCACGTACGCTCAGCTGCACTCCAGAGAATTCAGCAAGGACACTTCCAGACAGTGTCTCTTCCTGTCGGAGGTCATCTCACTGTGTCCCACAAGATGGAAAAACTTAGATTATCGCATTTATCTTGGAACGTTCCTCCATCGCCACTTTTCCTCCCTTTTCTCGTTCCTCTTGCTTTCTCCAGTTCCTTGCTCGCCTTTCGTCTTCGACTCACCGTCGTATTTTCAACGATTTTACGACCTTCTTCCGGTTCATTTCTCCTATGCTTCCCCTTATTTCACCAGCGTCAAATATTGTCTCTCCTTCTTCAAAGGGAAGGATCTTCTGTTTCCTGACTTCGTCCATTTCCCTCGCCAAATTTTCCCTTTCAGTCTCCCAGTATATTCTTTATACTTGTCACGCTGGAAATACGAGTTTCGTCGGCTTATTACGTTTACTTAATATTTCGATGGATTTATTACTCGGGCGTTTTCTTCGGGAATTTATCGGCTGGCTGGTAGAATACGTCAAGAATCGCGCGTGAGCAAAAGTTCCCGTCTAAATAGTAAAAATATTGTCCCTTTTAAAAATGTCCCACACGTGGTAATATTTATTCAGGGAATAAAACCTACTCGAAACAGGCTTTATGTAACTCGTGTCTCGTAAAACGTAACGAATAACCTGGTTTCACCGAAGATATATATCGCGCATCCTACAAGTCATACGACGTTCTTCGTTGTACTTTGAAATATGAAACAAATTCTCTCTGCGTCCACCGGTTGAAAAAAAAAGAACCGACTTTACACCACTTCGTGTATCATCGGGTAACACGTCTCTCTGCCGTACTTCCCCCTTTCATCCCCACCTCCTTTTTGTTTCCAATGTTTTTTCTTTTCAAAAACGTTCACGTTTCAATTCTTCGACGTTCTTCTGTGCTCTTGCCAAATTTCCCCTCTGCAGCTTCCTATTCATTGGTTCTATCGATACACGCGCGCGGACTTCCACACAGAGCATACATACATACATACGTATTCCATGCAACATTGTCTCTCTCTCTGGAGGACTTCTCTCCGGTCCTCTGGTTCTCTTTTTCCTCTTTGTTAAATCCTTTTCGCTATTCCCTGTCCTTTGTATCCGCGCTGGCGATGAAAAATTGGACAGTAACGACATTTCTCCGGACGTTTCATAGTAGAAAGCCTGCAACCTGAATTAGAATAAAGAACGATTAAAGAAATCAGGTTGTAATTTTAGAATCGACTAATAGAAATTAGCTATAATTGTATAATTGTGGGTATTGGTAGCTTATTCAGTTACTCTTTCTCTGGAGCAACTTTGAATATCACTTCCAACATATTCACATTTTTCCCTGACCGTCCCTCCACAAATTACACTTTATCCTGTAATACATCAAGCAATCGATAGTTCTGTTGATGATTAATTAGTATCTGTTAGTGACGCGTCAGTCAATTAATCAATGTTTCGTCAGTGGTCAGCCAAACGATTAATCAAACGAACCGATGGTTGTTTTGCACATTAAAATGCCAAGGGATTAATTCCGAAGCAAATATTTTTACGACGTTCTATTTCATCTAAATTCGTCCGTGTATTAATGCAGAATATAGAATGGGCCCGTGAAACAGACCGACGTAAATCAGAAAAATTTTCAGAACGTTCGGGCACGTCTCGCCGCGGTGTCAAATTTGCATTGAAATGGAACAGGGAAATGTGAGAAACGCTTCTCTTTTTCTCTCTCTTTCTCTCTCTAAAAATAACTGTCACGAAAATATGATTCGAAATAGACACTCGTCCGTTCTCGTGTTTTTTTAACCTATTTCTTCCGAATCCATAGCGATCGACAAGTATATTTGTATTAACGTACATTATGCTTATTTTACAAACGTGCTTCGTCTACCCTCGAATCGCTCCATCGCCAGTGGCGATGTTAATAAGTGCCACGAAGCTGTCCATTATTTGACCCTTCTCCCAGATCACATCCCACGTATATCCGAACATCCATGCCAATTTCTTCAGAGATCTTTTTTTCTTCCCTTGCCCCTACTTAGCCATCCTCTTCCACACTCCGTTCCGTCTCCTTTCCACTTATCCGGCAGTCGCACAACGAATAAAGGAAAGTTTCGAGGACGTTGGAGATTCTTCTTCGATTCAATCCTCTTCTTCGTTCGTCGGATTTCTTCCCTCCCACTCCCTCCCACTCCCCCTCGGTTTGCCGCAGATTTACAACAGCCGAGTACGTACTTCGGCGCCGTAATTCCAAAAAAGTTTTCTTCCTCCGCGGGTTTAGGCGTGCCTCTGGGAGAAGAGAACGATCCGCGCCGCTCTTCTCTCGCGGAGATACCGGCTCCTCCTTGAATTATTCCCTCGAATTCTCGGGAATTCGAGGGAATCGGTTAACCGTTCCTTATTTCAGTCGACGATATGGCCTTTCGCTTATTTTCACCGCCTTTCAGATTCGCGCGAAGGCTCCTTCTTGTCGATCGCTTGCCGTTACAGCTCGATTCTGAATCTAATTGCTGTGACTGGAAGCTCTTGAGAGCTTTGACGAACTATCCTGTTCAGGGTTTCTATGAATTCTTTTCTGCGTCTAAAGACACTATACATCTTACTTTATTTTGTAATTAGTGTCTTCTATGTTCGTAGTAGGTAATTAAATTTTTGCCAAATTAGTAGCTTCACTTTAGCATATTTTCTTTATTTATATCGTACGGATTCTGATAATTTCAATTCCGTCGGAGTGTATTCTGCATCGTCACAAGTCATTTTCTGTTTTTAAATTCTTCGAATAATTGAACCTTTGAACACTTTTCTGTGTTTAAAAACACTTCACATCTTACTTTATTTCGTTTAACTTTCCATACCAGGCAATTAAATTAATTTTTTCAAAATTAGTAGCTTCACTTTGACTCGTCAAAGCTGTTTCTCTTCATTTATGTCACGCGAATTCTAATAACTTCAATTTCGTCGAAATGTATTCTCCATTGTCACGAGTCCTCTTCTTATGACAATTATACATCTTTGAATTAATTTCTGTGTTTAAAAACACTTCACATCTTACTTTATTTCGTTTAACTTTCCATACCAGGCAATTAAATTAATTTTTTCAAAATTAGTAGCTTCACTTTGACTCGTCAAAGCTGTTTCTCTTCATTTATGTCACGCGAATTCTAATAACTTCAATTTCGTCGAAATGTATTCTCCATTGTCACGAGTCCTCTTCTTATGACAATTATACATCTTTGAATTAATTTCTGTGTTTAAAAACACTTCACATCTTACTTTATTTCGTTTAACTTTCCATACCAGGCAATTAAATTAATTTTT